>NW_012109208.1:547024-576904 GCF_000951045.1 Mandrillus leucophaeus
TAAAAAATAAAGATATATGTGTGCAAGATGTGAAAGTTGTCAGATTCAAAATAGAGTCACCTTTGCTAAAAAAAAAAAAAAAAAAAAAAAAAAAAAGCAAACTAACAAAAACCACCCTGACACGTAGAGGTAGAGAATCTAGAGAATATGCCACAAAGGGAGAGTTTTCCTACATAAAAGTCCGATAACAGAAACCACCGTGAAATACTCCACAAAAAACACAACCTTGCACAGAGACCATTGCAACCTTACATAAAACATTTCTGCAAGGATATCTGCCCAGCAACTGCCTTTCCAGCCTCGAACTGGTGTCACCCTTGTTGTGGATCCTTGTAGCCAAGGACAATTATTTCAAAACAATTATGTAATCCTCCTTTTTTTTTCCTTTATTTGTCTACACTTACCTGGCAGGAGAGATACCAGGATCAGGAAGGTGTTTTCCCAAGGGAGGCTCCTTGTGCTCTCATGATTTTCCCCAAGTGCAGGACACTCAACTGCATAATCTGTGTAGTGGGAGATAGTGTTTATGCCCTCCCCTGCAAATAAATCCATTAATAAAATTTAAAAATGAAAAGCTTTTGTCTTTTTTTACCTCCCTAAATATGCACACACACACACACACACACACACACAGTTTGCAATGCCACATGTATTCCCATTGCAATACCCTATTCCAGAATAAGTATCATTTTCTTTTAGGGAGGCTCTCTCTGCTTGTTATTTAGGTGGACAAAAATTTTCAAAATATCAAATAAAGCCAAAGTACATACAATGAGAGGTAGTCAGACTACCCCAAGGTAAGAAAGTGCCTGGTTTTCTCCCCAGACACACTTGATTCTATCAGCTCTCTTTTCTGTTTTACTTCATTTTTCTTTGTTTGCTTAACTTTTGAGAAATAATGTATGCAAATACAAATACTTCTGCCCATGCAGCATTTTTAAGATAGTATTTTGCTATACAAAAGTAAATTTTCTATGCAAATACAAATACGTTTTTTCCTTTGACACCAATGAAAATATGTATACTATGTATTCTATAGTTTTTTATATTTTACGTTTTGGAGATAATTCCATAATATCAAAAATAGAGACTTAATTCTTTTTCTAACAGATGCATGATATTTCTTTCTATGAACAACTCTTCATTATTCATCTGGCTCCCTGTTGATGAACATTTGCTTAGATCCAGACTTATTCTTACAAAGTCATTCTTGTATGTTGTTTTTTTCAGGGAAGTGATCATATCTACATGTTAAATTTCCACACTGGAAATGAATGAGACAGACTATGATTCATTTTAAATTTAGGACAACATTGCCAATTATCCTTTTGAGAGGTTTTATAAAATTGACATGCCAACTAACCACCTTATTTTTCTAAGCAGTTGTTTTCCGGACTTTGTTCAATGAATTCTGAAAAATCACATTTTCTAAATATTTTTAGTTAATTATTTGGATATTTTCAGATATATAATTACATCTTGTAAGATAGTGATAATTTTATCTTTTTCATTCCATGTATTGGAGTTCCTTTTTGTGTGTAATCTAAGTGACCAGTGTTTCCAGGGCAATAAAAATAAGAGATAACCATGTATATTCATGGTTTGTTCTTGCCTTTAAGGAGAGGAGACCCAGGTGTTTACAGACAGCAGGGGTTTGAATTGTCTTTAGAGGCATCTGTGTGGAGACATGGCTACAGATCAGTATATTATCAGTCAATCCCTTTGTCCTTCTGAGCCTTATTCTTGACATCTTTTCAGCATTTTTGCATAGTTATACCCTCTTTCTCCTTTGACGTCTATGATGCAGTACTTCATAGCATCTTATAGATTTACTAATATTGAACCTTTTTTAGAATCCTGGGACGAATTCCACATGGTTGCATTGAGTGATCTGCCAATATCTTACTCCGGACAGTTGCATGGAGAATCTCTCATATTTCTGGACCTGCTTTGTGAGAGTCCAGGACACAGATAGGCCGGTCCTCCCTCCTTTCCCCATTATTGCTGTACAGCAGCATGGGTATGGTACCCCAAGCTTCCCGACTCCAGGTCTCCAATCTGTCCTTTCTCACTTGCATTCTAAGATATTAAATTGTCAGAAGAAACAAGCCAAGGAGTAACTGGATGGGCTTCCTCTAACTGAAGACACCAGTGAGAAGGAACACAGACTTGAGACCACCTGCCGTGGCTCTGCCTGCTCACATGTGCTTTAAAGCTTAGTCCAACCCCTCTGCAGATGGACAGTCTGATGTCTATTTCTGCCACCATTGTAGCCACCAACACTTGACCAATTATCCCCATTTTCAGATACAGAACCTGAGGTCTGGCGAGGTAACTGTTGCCTGCAGTCACCAACTAGTGATCTGCTCATCATCTCTGAGCGCTGAAAGGAGTCAGGTCCACCTGACTTTGAAACCTGGGCTTTCTTCACGATATCCTGTTGCTGGCTGCTTTTATTTGCCTCCAAATATTTTCCTCCATTTAACATTTAGATGTGTTTCCCTATGTAGGTGTATGTATTCCTAAAATAATCCCCCCTCCATTATGACCATTTTGTTACATGTTTGTTTGGGGCAGACTGTCCTTTTCACTGGCATCTTCCAAGGAGGAATCGCAGCTCAGAGACAGAAGCCCTTTACAATTAAATACACTCTATAGGAAATAATTCTTTCCTGGGTTCCTCTCCCTTCTGTGCCACATTCCTTGCCTCCTCGATATTTCAGAATGCATCCTTCTACTCCCTCACAATCTATATCTTGTGGCTTTCTTACCAATGTATTGTTTCCACCATCTTTAGGATTCTTGTAACCTCACTAGCAATCCAGAGTGTTCATCCCACTATTATCAGGGGCCTCTGGAACCGGTAGAATGCAGCGTTCATTCTCCTGGGAATACAGGTTTTTATAATACTTAGGATCACATTATCATCTAACATTTAAGCCTTCCAGCAAAATATAATAAAGGTTTCAAAATGGAAGTATGTTGTCATATAACAAAATATATTGACATAAGCAACTATGGTAGCTTAGGATAACATTGTGGGTTACCTTCTAATTTATTTGCACAGAGATTAGTAAGATAAACTATGGGAAATCAATTTTGACTTTAGGAATTTAAAATTATTTTGAACTAAATTCTGTCACCGTTTGCCCATCACCTAGAGGCCAACAAACCAACCACAAGATTAAGAATGATCTGAGAGCTACTCAACTATTATTCTACTACCTTATTTTTATGAATCATTATCCATTATATTTTCCAAAACATTTTGATATGGACTGTCTACACAAACTCCAACAGATACTAAGATACTGTTTTCTTGTTTCAGTTTTATCTTCATTCTGTATATGTAGACATTTTTAATTTGCCAAATGCTTGAATACCCTGCACTCATTTGAGGACAGGGAATAGATCTGAAGAAATAGATTCTTTTGCAATCTTTAATCCCCTAGAGCAAATACAATTTAAGAAGCTGACACATCTTTTAAGATAATTTGCACACCAATTACCCTGGAGATTTTATTTGTGCAGAGATTTCTCCTCAAATGTGATACCTATTGACCCAGTTGAGTGGTGCCTTAAAGAAGCTAAGTACTAAAATCATAGCTTCTAAAAGTTTTGCCAGAGTTAAACTCCACTCACGCATCGTCTCAATTATTCCAGCTCTGCAGAAAAAAAGTCAAATGTGCTAGTCTTCTAGTCTCTCGCTGTCGCCCCGGCTGGAGTGCAGAGAAGCAATCTCAGCTCACTGCAACCTCCTCCTCCCAGGTTCAAGCAATTCTTGTGCCTCAACCTCCCAAGTAGCTGGAATTATAGGTATGCATCACCACGGCCAGCTAATTTTTTGTATTTTTAGTAGAGATGCAATTTTGCCATGTTGCCCAGGCAATCTGCCCGCATTGGCCTCCCAAAGTGCTAGGATTATAGGTGTGTGTCACCACACCTGGCCTGACTCTCCATTATTTTTAATATGAAGAACACTTCTGATTATGTTTGAAGAGAAATCATATAGACGGCTAAAGTGAAATCAAGTTAATGACATGGATCAGTGTGTGCTGGTCGTGACAGTGCAAGCAGATTGGATCCCTTAACTAGATCCAAAGCAGGACTAGAAAAAGGACATTTCAAAAGTGAGGCTCATTTCTGTCACATTTTATCAACTAAGTCATGATTCCCTAGGAGATATGAGCTCCCCAGGGTCAGGGGACAGCAGGGATCATAGACACCTAAGGCCAGGAGGAAGCTCACGAGCCCTTCTTCCTCACCCCACTGCCTCCGGACAGAGAGGACGCAGTACCTGTACCTCCTCCTCTGATACCTTGCAGATGCTCTGTTTGGAAGATTCCTTTTTTTTAACTTTTACTTTAGGTTCAGGGGTACATAAGCAAGTGTGTTACATAGGTGAGCGTGTCACGGGGGTTTGTGGTACAGATTATTTCCTCACCCAGGTATTAAGCCTGGTAATCATTAGTTATTTCTCTGCTCCTGTCCCTCCTCCCACCCCCCACCATCTGCTGGCCCCAGTATGTGTTGTTCCCTTCTATACGTCCATGTGTTCTCACCATTTAGCTCCTACTTAGAAGTAAGGGCCTGCGGAAGATTCCATCAGGCCCCTCTACCTGCCATCTGCACACTATCCCCGGCTGATACGCAGGAGGTGAGTCGGAACTCAGCGTGGCTCTCCATGTCAATTCCCAAATTGGCAGCCCAGAGTGTACTTAGCCCTGACTCTCTCCCTTCCAGTCTGAGAGCCCCCATGACTGGATCGTCTGTTCCGAGACCACATTCTGAACATCAGGAACCCAGCCGCCACCCCGCTGCACCACCCATGCCTCTGGTGCTGGGTTATGGACTGTGTGCGATCCTAGCACTCCCTTCTGCTAGCGGCGAAACAAGAGTAGTCTGAGAACCCACGTTGGGCCTTTTCTTCCCAGTCAAAATTGAAATTGTAGTCCTCAGCTGTCACTTTTCTAACATCAAGAACATGACCTCAAAGAGAAAGCAGGCTGAGGAGAAGAGCTGATCCTAAATGCCTGGGACATCCTGGGTTTCCTGAGAAAAGGGTTTTTTGGAGGGGCATGTCCAGCCTCACAATTCCCTGGATTTCTTCTGGATGTTTCAGAAATAAATAAAATGTGGAGAAACTCATATGTATAGAAATAACCTCTTAAATTATAAGAGATGCAGCCATACAGAGAGACCCCCACCCCGCAGGACCCCAGCCCCATCCCACTGTAACCCTGAGAGCCGTGGAAGCCCTGGGAGCCCTGCAGTCCTGTCTCCTCATGAGTTCAAAGAAGTGGCAACAACATACAAAAATACAGCAGAAATGAATGGAACATGCATTCAATTTCTTACAAAATAATCAAAGCGGGAAATAAAATTCTTAATTTACAGGAAACTTTAAAATCCTCCCAACATTCTCCCCTCTAAAGCTTTTTCACATGCTGGATGACCACTGCCCTGCAGCTCTATCCTCCTCGCTCTCCTCCACACCCCTTTCAACCCAGGCTGCCCCATGGTGAGGCTCCACTCTCCACCCGCTTCTTCACCTCTGTGTCAGAGACTTCCTGCTGGCTTCGGTTTTACCTCCCTTTGCCCATCACTCAGATTAGATACAAAAGGAGGGCAATAGACCCAACAAGCGTGAATCCTTAGCATGACAAACACCTAATACTCCATGAGTTTTTTTTCGTTTCCATTCCATTTGTCATGCAGCAGATTCTATTTCCTAGCACCACAGTTCAGTGTCCTGTTTTCTTGCCTGTATCCGTCTGTCCCCTCGTGCACACACGCACACACGTGTACACACACACATGTGCACACATGCACAGACAGATGCACACATGCCTGCATGCATGCACACACACAGGCACACACACATACATATGCACACATACACACACACGCAGGCACACATGCGCACACACAAAGTGGGTGTCTGGGTCACCTTTAGGGATGATTGCAGTGAATTAACTCTGTTGTCTTCCAGGCTTGTACATGTAAGGATTGAGGCTACTCCTGGATACCATGAATTTCTCATGGATAGAATCCTTAAGGCACAGAATCACAGCTCCTCTAACTCATTGTCAGCCTGGGTGGAGGTTAAGAAATAACAGCAACAAAGTATTTCCAAATATTATACCTTTTGGAAATCAAATTAAATCTCCACCCAGCTCTCTCTTAATCCAACAAAGGATCCTTCTCAAACATTCATTCTTCCCCAATCGACTCCTGCCATCCGAAATTATTTGCCTGATGTCTATCCCCGGTGAGATAATTACTTTAAATGCTCAAATCATTCTGTGAACAAAAAATCCTGAGGGAAAGAATTTTTAAAAATACAATCAGATCTGGAGTTTTAGGGAGTTTTTATGTAGCTCTGTATAATTCAGTCCTTCTCCAGAGGAAGGATTCTCAAGACAAGCCATGTGGCCTCCTCACGTCCAGCCTGGCCAAGTCTGATAGTCACCATTCCATCTCCCATGCATGAATGTGTTCCCTCAGCACACATGGGAACTCAGGTTCTACAGAGTATTTCAGCCTTTAGCCACCAACTTCTGCTTTCCCTCCTCACAGAAGATATTAAATAAAATAAACAGTGGAAACATGCCATGGAAATGCCCACAGAATGCAGGGCTGGACATCTTGTCAGTGTCACCAATATGCACTAGTGATGTGAAAATCAGATCTCTGAGAAAACTCAGTATTTTTTAACTAGTCTGAGTTGGGGGATAATCCTGCTTACAAATACATATTCAAAGATGACCGAGAAATAGTTAACTTATTTCATCTTCAGTTTTTCGGCTTAATTTTTGGACAACAATATACCCTCACCTTAGAGAAGGCAGGAGGTATCAACACTTACGTTTCTTACATGATTCAACCCCAAAACAAGTCTGGCTGAATTTCAGGATCTTCATGAAACTATCTGTTCATGGCTGGGTAGCAAATAAGTAATCTTTCTAAGGGGAGGTCTGATCTTAGTACCCACTCCTGGGCTCCTGAGGAGTAATCTCTAAAGCCTTGGAATATTCTGGTAGTAGTCTTTGCTATTCATAGTGGGCCTCCTGGGACCACACCTGCTAGTTTATGCTATGAGTGGATTCTGTATGGAGGCTAACTACTCCAGGAAGACCACTTGAGTGATTAGATGGTTGGGGCTTTGAACTATGCAAGATTAGCTTGAGCTCCTGGAAGGGAGAGCAGCTGGAAAATGAGTTCAGTTATGTGGTTAATGATTTAATTAATCATGCACATGATGCATGATAATAAAAACTCTGGGCCGGGCGCGGTGGCTCAAGCCTGTAATCCCAGCACTTTGGGAGGCCGAGACGGGCGGATCATGAGGTCAGGAGATCGAGACTATCCTGGCTAATACGGTGAAACCCCGTCTCTACTAAAAAATGGAAAAAACTAGCCGGGCGAAGTGGCGGGTGCCTGTAGTCCCAGCTACTCGGGAGGCTGAGGCAGGAGAATGGCGTGAACCCGAGAGGAGGAGCTTGCAGTGAGCTGAGATCCGGCCACTGCACTCCAGCCTGGGTGACAAAGCAAGACTCCGTCTCAAAAAAAAAAAATAAATAAAAAATAAAAAAAATAAAAAAAAAATAAAAATAAAAACTCTGGAGACTGAAGCTCAGGTGAGTCTCCTGGTTAACCACACTTTATGTGTATTGCTGCACTTTGATGATGGGAGGGTATTGCACACCCGAGGTTGACAGAATTGTTATGTTTGGAACCCTCCCAGACTTCTCCCTGTGTTTGTTTTGTTAGCTCGTTCTATTTTGTATCTTTATGCTATAATAAAATTGTAATGCAAGTATACTTTTCTGAGACCTGTGGGTCATTCTAGTGAATTATCCAATCCGAGGGAGTTTGTGGTGACCCCTAAATTCGAGCCAGCTGATATGAAGTGATGCTGGCCCTGGGGACCTAAAACTGCAGCTGGTGTCTGAAGGGAAGACAAATTTGTGGGGCGTAGTCCCTTAGACTTCGCAGTTTGAATAAACTCCTTTATAATGGATACAACCAATACTTCCTAGAGCTGTAAATCTTCTGATTCTTCCAGGCAAGGCGCTATTAACACCTCCAGGCTTTATGTTCTATAGTGGATTCCAGGCCGCTAAGGTAATGTGGTCTTGTCAAACCTGAGTTTCCAAGGGATATGATTGAACTGTTTTGGAACAAGAACTTTTAGTGAAATTACGGGACGACCTTCACCCCCTTTCTTTCCTAACTGTTCCTTGGCTTATAGATTGTTGGTAAAGGAAGAGTACTTTGGTACCTGCTGGGGTTCAGAGGAGAACAGCAGTGCCACAGTTTCAGGAATATCACTGAGCAGGTTTATTTCCCAGCCTTACTAGTCTTCCTTGTTCCTAAGGAGACAGATACCAGGCTCTGGTTGGCCAGTATCCATACTAGGAGAACTCTGGACTCCACCTGAATTTGTACCTTCACCATTTCTTCCCCCCAGCTTCAGTCTTTACATCTGCAAAGTGTGGGAAATGCCAGCACATGGTGGTGATGATATTCATTGTAATGCTAATGGCCCAGACTTCTTAATGGGACAAAAGTAGTATATATCAAGGTTTTGCAACAATTGAAGATGCTGGATCAGTGATGCAGGCTCCAGTTCAGGGGTGGTTCAAATGAGGGGAAAAGTGGTCATGTAAACACAGGTCTCAGAGGAAAAGGCACAGAAATAGATTATATGTGGTCAAGTGGAAGACAGGAAAAGAAAATTCTGCATGGATACACAGCAAAGTTTCTCAAAATAGACTTATTCCTGCAGCATATTTCATGATAACCCTTAGGTTTCCATTTCATTTCTTACCTCGTGATATTTACCCATAGCATGTCAGGGGTAACCCACAATATGTCAGGGGCAATGTTACCCACAGCATGTCAGGGGCAACTCAGTATGTGATTCATGGTATGACAGTGTGGGTAGCTTGTTTCAGAGTCACCAGAAGATGAGAGTAAACTTGGCATGAGGGTTTCAGGGTATTAGGAAGTGAAAGCTTCAAATATTGCAGATATTGAAAAGTTACGGATTTAAACCAGATTATTCCATTGGCATTCCTCTGCATAAGGACAGCAGGTGTCCTGAAGTGAATTAAGTGTGAATGCAACATGTTTAATCTAGTTTGATTCCCTTTTGGTTCTTGGGCCATAGGCAAACCCCTAGGGCTGATTAAACCGCTTGAGAGTGAGAAATACAAATAAAATTCCAAGCCCCCCCAACCAACTGAAAAGTCTTCCTCTTGGCCAAGGGGACCCCAGAGAAGTCTTAAAAACTGAGCTCCCAACTGTGACAGGACAGGAGGTGGGACATGCCTCATTACACCCCCTCCCTCACTTACTACATTAGACTTTATTTCTTAAGAGTTAAACAGAATCCAGTGCTTTTGAAAGAGAGACTTGCTCCACCACTGATTTCAACAAACCTCCTGATGCTGCAGTCAGACCCTCTCCCCTTTTTGCAGTTTCAGAACAACAGCCAACCAGCATTTCCTCCTCATAAGAGATCACGAACCACAACCTGGCTCTGGCCGGTCCATGGAGGCTGCACACAGGGCACCTCTGCGTCCTCCATGTCACCTTTTCATGTGTACAGCCTAACACTAATGCATTTAAGTGTTAAGTCTCCACTCCAAAGTGAACACAGGATTTATATAATATGTATGTTTGCTTACTATATATGTGAACGTGAATATCCATAGTTCTTCCTGTAACCTGTTCAATGTGTCTTCTTAGCCAGCCTCTCAGCATAACTTCCTATCTCATCCATCCATCTTCGAAGTGCCTGCTTTTGGTTCTGCTGGAGTCTGTGCTTCCCAACCTGTAGGGTGGCCAACCTGCAGGCTGCAACTCTTTATAAGAAATAGAGCTCTCCTTTCCAAATCTATAGGTCTTGTGATTTTAAGGGGACAAGGGTGAGGAGCAGATCTAGGCCAGCCAGGGTCTTAAGCAGGGAGCTGGTCAGTGCCAAGACCAAAGAGCTAGGAGGCTGCCCCTGGTCATCCTCAACCAGAATATCCTAAGACCAGAACTCAGTCCCAAGTGAGATCAATGCAGGAACCAGTACAGAGAAATCCAGAGGGAAGATTTAGCAGCCAAAGGCATGCAGGCTCAAAGGATGTGGCCTGGAGATTAAGTGAGTCTTGGGGCCACCAGATATACAAAGACGAGTTGACACAAGGACCCCCAGAAGCAAGAGAAGGACTGGGACTGAAGGGTCTTGCCCAAGATCAGGGCCCTGGTCCTCCTGCCCCCTAGCTCCCATTTTCCCATAAGAGCTCTGGCTTCCCCAGCACTTCTCATCAACCTCATAGATATTCCCAATTCATGTTATGTGACATGTGACAACATGAGACCCATTTTCTGGTCAAGTCCTGTGCTCAAGATACATGCTAGGAAGTGATAAAATGTGCAAGTTTGTGACAGCAAAGCCAAGGTTTCTTGCACATTTCCAGTTGGTCTCTCCGTGCATCGGTGCTCCAGCCCGGGGACCTTCAAGTCACCAAGCACTGCTCCCCACATCTGAACTTGAACATCTGAGAATGTGGGAGAAGGACTCAGCTGCTAATTTTTTAAAAAATGACTGCTCCTGTTTGCTGAAACGAAAGCTCTACTTGAAAGAACACAAGGATACCAAGTGGGCATGGGATGGCAGAAGATGACAGTGTGACAGCAGGGACACGGTGTCTCTTTCACTAATTGCTGTAAACAACTGAATCTTGTCATCATGGCCTAACCCCAAGAATGTGATACCCAGACAGCTCACAATGGGTCTCATCGTCTTGTCCTGGCTCATCTTCATGGCTTTGCACCCCACCAAGCCTGCTCCTATGATCCGCTGTTTCCCTCTTTCCCTCTTCCTCTCTGATATAGTTTGGCTGTGTCCCCACACAAATCCCACCTTGAATTGTGATAATCCCCACGTGTCAAGGGTAGGGCCAGGTGGAGTAATTGAATCATAAGGTTGTTTCCCCATACTGTTCTAATGGTAGTGAATAAGTTTCATGAGATCTGATGGTTTTATACATGGCAAGTCCTTCACACAAGCCTTCTCTTGCCTGCCATCATTCATGTAAGATGTGACTTTGTTCCTTTTTGCCTTCTGCCGTGATTGTGAGGCCTCCTCAGACAGGTGGAACTGTGAGTCCATTAAGCCTCTTTCCTTCATAAATTACCCAGTCTCAGGAGTGTCTTTGTCAACAGCGTGATAACAGATTGATACATTCTCCCTCCTTCCCCTTCCCTCCTTTCCCCCACCACATGTTCTCACTTTCACTCTTACTCTCACCCTATCTCTGGAAAGTATATAAAAACAGGAGCAAACATACAAATCAAAAAAGTTCATAAAGTTTTCCTCAGCCTGAACAAACCCTGGGAAAACTGCTCCCATGTGAGGTGAAAGCTGCACCTGATGGCCCTTGCAGTTCGCAGGAGCACAATCCCAGAGGAAGGTGCAGAGAGGCTTCATAGGCGTCTGGGTGGACTATAGTCATGAAATGGGGTTGCTTACATCTCCCTACAAAGAGAGTACAGACAAGGGTAATACAGCTGCTGAGAAATGTGGTTCTCCTACTCCTTTAAAATAACCAAAATGGTTCTGTTTCCAGGAATGTGGGAAATACATACTTTTCCCTGATCTTCCCACTCTGTACAGTTAAAGACCCTGGAAATCATAAATAAAGACTATAAGCAGACTATAAAAGATAAAAAGAAGAAGGAAGACTGGCTAGGAACATTAAGACTCAAAGAATGACATGAAGGTCAGCTTCCTGCATTTTCCTTTTTCCTCCTGTATCCTAGATGTGAAACTGGAAAGTTGCAACCCAAAAATGCCACCAGGTAAAGACAACAAAGTCGCAGCAAAAACCTACTCTTTCTGGCCAAAAGACTAGTGAATGGGCAGCCCAGCAAGACACAACACCTGTAGGCAATAGCTGCTTCACTCCACCCATCACCACAGAAAGCAGGGCCAGGTTGGGGGCCTAGACCTCCACCTTCACTGGGCTGTTACCAGGCACATCTCCCTCTCCCTGCTGGGGTGGCGGCTGAGCAGGCCTAATGCAGAGTCAGCTTTCACCAATGTGCAGTAGTGAGGAGGCTCTTTTCCCAGCAGTGTCATTGGAGGCTGTGTGGGGAGCATAATGAGGGCTTCCAGTCTGCCCCACCGAGGGAGGCATCAGAGACATCAGTGGAGGTGGGGATGGGCGGGGTGGAGGGTGGGGAGAAGCCAACTTCTGCCCAGACCAGCAGGAACAGATGCCCCCACCTCCAGAGTTCAACTGAGCCCACGTGGGCAGTCTAGATTCTCTGACCCAGCACTGAGGAGGCAGTCCCTTCCTTTCCGCTGCAGAAATGGTGCCAGAAGAGGTCAGCTAAGACAGAAAACTTAAATAAGATCCACAGTCATACAATATAATGTTCAAAAGGTGCAGGTTTCAGTCAAAATTCACTCATCACACAAAGAACCAGGCTGATATCAAACCAAATGAAAAATTGGAATCAATAGATGCCAATGCCAAGATAACAGCTGTTTGAATTAACTCACAGGGATTTTAAAGCAGCCACAGTAAAAATGCTTTCATAAGTCATTGTGAACATGCTCAAAACAAATTTTAAAAAATAGAAAATTTTAGCAGTCTCATTAAAGATAAAGAAGCTATGAAAAAGAATCATATAAAAATTTTAGAACTGTAAAACATAATAAACAAAAATTTTAAAACTCAGTAGATGGTAACAACAAAATAATGGATGTGGCAGAAGTAAGCATCAGTGATCTGGAAGACAGAAAAATAGAAATTACCCAATGTGAACAATAGAGAGGCAATAGACTAAAAGTAAAAATTAAACAGAGCCTCATAGACCTGTGGGCTAAAGCAAAAGTTATAACATTCAAGTCATCAGAGTCCTGGAAGGAGAGGAGAAAGAGAGGGTGGGCCTAAAAAAAAAAAAAACTACCTAAAGAAATAATGGCTGAAAACTTCTCACATTTGGTAAAACATATAAACCTACAGATTGAAGAAGCTGAGTAAACCTGAAACAGGAAAGCCTCCCCAAATACACATCAGGGTAATGTAGTTCATCAAAGTAGTCAAAATTCTGAAAACTGTAGGCCAAGGAGAAATCTTGAAAGTAAATGAGAGGGAAATGACACAATGAAAGTAGAGAAAAAGTAATTCAAAAGACAGTGGAATTCTCATTAAAATCATGAAGAGCAGAAGAAAGTAGAACATTTTTTTCAAGTGCTGAAAGAAAATAACTGTCATCCCAATATCTTATAGTTGACAAAAATATCCTTCAGAAGATATAAAGACATTCCCAGATGAAAGAAGACTTAAGAGAATTTGTCACCAACAGACCTACCCTAAAAGAATGGTTCACAGAAGTTCACTGAAAAGAGCAAAAATGACAAAAGAAGGAATCTTAGAACATCAAGAAGAAAGAAAGAACATGGTAAGCAAAAATATGGGTAGATACAACAGTCTTTCCTACACTTCTTGTGTCTTCTAAATTATGTTTGAGGCTAAATTAAAAATTATAACTTTGTCTAATGTGGCTCTATGTAGGGTAAATATTTAAAACAATTATACTATAAATTGGGACAGGTAAAGGAATATACAGGATGGTTCCTTTTATAGGAATTGATAAAATGATGACATTAAAATATATACATATATATATAGAGAGAGTCATGCCTAGAGCAAACACTAAACAATGTTCAAAAAGCTATACATAGAGCTACACTGAAAATCACTCTAAATAAATAAAAATGGGATTCTAAAAAACATTCAACTCACCAGAAATCAGGAATAAACGTTTAAACAAAAAATACAATAGCTACAAATGAAATAAAATATGTAGAAATTAACTTAACCAAAGAAGTGAAAGATCTCTACAATAAAAACTATAAAACATTGATTAAAGAATTTGAAGAGGACATCAAAAAATTGAAAAATATTTCATGTTCATGGATTGGAAGAAAGTAGAGTTAAAATATCCATAGTATCTAAAAGTCAATGCAATATGTATCCACATATCATTGACATTCTTCACAGAAATAGAACCACAAAAGACTCAGAATAGCCAAATCTGTTCTAAGCAAAAATAATAATAAAACTGGAGGAATAACATTACCTGACTTCAAATTATACTACAGGGCTATAGTAACCAAAACAGCATGATACTGGCATGAAAACAGACACATAAACCAATGGAACATAGTAGAGAACCCAGAAATAAATCCATATATCTACAGTGAACTCGTTTTTGACAAAGGTGCCAAGAACATACTTTGGGGGAAGGACAGTCTTTCAATAAACGGTGCAGGGAAAACTGGATATTTTTATGCAGAATGAAACTAGAATCCTGTCCCTCACTATATACAAAAATCAAATAAAAAATCAAAAGACTTAAATCTAAAACCTCAAACTATGAAACTACTACTGATAGAACTGAGTGGGGAAACTCTCCAGGACATTGGACTGGGTGAAGATTTCTTAAGTAGTGTCCCCCAGACACAGACAACCAAAGCAAAAATGGGCAAATGAGATTGCATCAAGTTAAAAAGCTTCTGCACAGCAAAGGAAACAATCAACAACAAAGTGGAGAGACAACCCACAGAATGGGAGAAAATATTTGTAAATGATCCATCTAACAAGAGATTAATAACCAGAATATATAAGAAGCCCAAACAAATCAATGGGAAAAAAATCTAATAATCTGATTTTAAAATGGGCAAAAGATCTGAATAAACATCTCTCAATGAAGACATACAAGTGGAAAACAGGTATATGAAAAGATGCTCAACATCACTGTTCATCAGAGAAATGCAAATCAAAACCACAATGAGATATCATCTCACCACAGTTAAAATTGCTTTTATTCAAAAGACAAGCAATAACAAATGCTGACAAGGATGTGAAGAAAAGGGAGCCCCCACACACTGGATGTAGGAATATCAATTCGTACAACGATTATGGTGAACAGTTGGAGGCTCCTCAAAAAACTAAAAGTAGAACTGCCATATGACCTGAAAATGCCATTCCTAGTTATATACTCCAAATAAAAGAAAGCAGTATATCAAAGAGATACCTACACTACCGTGTTTTCTGGAGCACTGTTCACAATAGCCAAGATTTGGAAGCAATCTAAGTGTCCTCAGCATATGAATGGATAAAGACGATACGGTATATACATAAATTGAATTACTATTCAGCCATAAAATATAGTGAGATCCTGTCATTTGCAACAACAGAGATGAAACTGAAGGTCATTATGTTAAGTGAAATAAGCCAGGCACAGAAAGACAAACTCCATGTTTTCACTTATTTGTGGGGGTTAAAAATTAAAACAATTGAACACATAGAATAGAAGGATGGTTACCAGAGACTGGGAAGGGTAGTGCAAGGGTGGGGAGGAAGTGGGATGGTTAAGGGGTACAAAAATATAGTTAGAACGAATAAATAAGATCTAGTATTTTTTAGCACAACAGGGTAACTATCAGTGAAATTAAAAAGAGAATAACAATGGAGAAGATGAAAGAAGTCAAAAATAATTTAATTATATATTTAAAAATAACTAAAATAGTACAATTGGATTGTTTTGTAATACAAAGAATAAATGCTTAAGGGGATAAACACCCCATTTACCATAATGTGATTATACACATTGCATGCCTACATCAAAATATCTCATGTTACACACAAATATGTGCACCTATTATGTACCCACACAAATATATTTTTTTAGAAAGACAGAGAGGAAAAACAAAAACAAAACATAAAATGTGAGACAAGCTCTAAAATGTCAATAATTATATCAAATGTACAGTATATAAATATATCAATTAAAAGACTGAGAGTAGTACAGTGGATTAAAAATTTAAAGAAACATGTTAGCCAACTACATACTATCTATAAGAAACTCATATCAAATATAAAGATATTGGCAAGTTAAAAATAAAAGGATGGAAAAAGATATATCATGCTAACAGTAATTAAAGGAAAGCAGAACTGATTATGCTAATATCACATAAAGTAGACATCAGAGAAAATTGCCAGAGAGACACAGGAATACTATGTAATTACAAAAGGGTCAATTTACCAACAGGGCCTAGCAATTCTAAATGTGGGTGCATCAAGCAGCAAAAACTAGTTTTTAGCATACTAAAAACTATGTAAAGCAAAATCTGATAGAATTGAAAGGAGAAATAGAAAAATCCACAATTAGAGTTACAGATTTCAAAATTCCTCTCTCAACAATTGATAGAACAACCATACAAAAAAAAAAATCAACAAGGGTACAGAAGAATTCAACAACACCATCAATCAGCAGGTTCAAGTCAAGATTATGAAACACTCCACCCAACAGCAGAGTATCCATCTTTTCAAGTATTCAAACAACATATACCAAGATAGACCATATCCTAGGCCACAGAACAAACTTTACTAAATTTTAAAATACTGAAATCACACATTGTGATCTCTCCCATCACAGGGAATCAAACTAGAAATCAATAAAAGAAAGATAAAGGAAAACCTCTGAACATTTAAAAACTAAGCAACATATTTCTAAATAGTTCATGGATCAAAGAGGGAAATAAAAAAGATTTATTGGACCTATAGAAGGTAACAACACACAATGGGGCATAGCAGAGGGTGGAGGGTGGGAGGAGGGAGACAATCAGGAAAAATAACTAATGGGTACTAGGCTTGATACCTGGATGAAGAAATAATCTGTATAACAAATCCCCATGACACGAGTTTATCTATACAACGAACCTGCAAATGTACCCCTGAACTGAAAATAAAAGTTAAAAAAATTAAAAATATTTCTTAAGGAGAATGAAAAACAAACTAAACTGAATAAAAAAATCCAATGTATCCAAATTTGTGGGACACAGCTATAGTGCAAGAGGAAACTTTCCAGCACTAAATGCAAGTATTAGAAAAAAGGAAAAGACTCAAATCAATCTAAGCTCCTACCTCAAGAACATGGAAAAAGAAGACGAAAATAAGCCCAAAGCAACTAGAAAGGTAAAAAGAATAAAGGACAAAAATCAGTGAAACTGAAAAGAGAATAACAATGGAGAAGATAAATGAAACAAAAACTTCATTGACTGAAAAGCTCAACAAAACTGACAAACCTATAGCAAAACTGACAAAGACATAAGAGAGAAGACTCAAATTACCAATCTCATGAGTGAAATAGGAGATATTATTGTAGACCTTTGAGGCATCAAGAGGAGAATATGGCAATACTAAGAACAACTCTGTACTCATAATTTGACAACTCAGATGAACAGTTCCTCAAAACACATAAACTACCACAGTCAAACCATAGATGATTTACATAGCCCCATAACGATAAGAAAAGATGACATAGTTCTCAATTCATCTTATACAGTTAGAATGAACCAAATGGCAAAACTAGACAAAAACAGTAAAGAGAAAGAAAACTAAGACCAATATCTCTTGTGAAAATAGAAAGAAACATTTTTAAGAAGATAATAGCAAATAATAAAAAGAAGTAAACACCATGACCAAATGAGTTGTATTCCAGGGATATAATCTGGTTTAAGTATTAAAAAAGCAATTAATGTAAACCACCAAATCAACAGGCTAAAGAAGAAACTATATGTGATCACGTCATTCAATGGAGAAAAAGCATTTGACAAAACTGAACACCCACCTATGATAAAAAAAAAATAACTCTCCTAAAATATTAAGAATAGAGGAGAACATTCTCAACTTGATGAGAGCGTCTATTATGAACATACGAGTTGAAAGTAGCAGGATGGAAGATGATACATCTTGCAAACAGTAATCAAAGGAAAGCAGGGATAACTGTATTAAAACCAAACATAATAGACTTCAGAGCAACTGTATCAAAAGCAGAATTTAATGAATTAGGGAAAAGGAAATACAGTAGAACCAACACGTAAATTTAAAAGATATTGCTTTGATTCTATTTCCCATAATAGAAAGGATATATTCTTAACTTGGGGTAAGCACAAGTACACCTTAGAAGAAATGATGATTGGAAAATAAGTGTTAAAGGAGAGAAAATATATAACATTCAAAGGAGACTCATTTACTTACACAGAAAAACAAATGTAAACCTGATGAAATAGGTAATTTTCTACTGGTAAATATTATTTACCAACTGATCACAGTAATGATATGAAATCTAAAAGAGAAAATCTTCTCTTCATAGATAAAACAGAGAAGACCTTCAGTGAGCTTGTACCCTGCATGCCCCCCAAAACCCTCAGAAAGCCTCAGCCCAAATGGTCAACATGGGTAAATAATGGTAGATAATAAAACTTCAAGAACAAGATAATTTTATGTTACTTGAATTGTTCTGGAGCATAGACAAAGAAGAAAATATTCCAAATTATTTTATATGGATCAAATGTAATTTTGTATGAAAAAGGAAGATACAAACAAATATCACCTATCGACATGGATGCAAACATTCTAAACATGTTAGCAAACAAAATATAGCAGCCCTGAGGTGCCATTTCTTACCCATCACATTATAAGATAAATTACAACAAATCTTGCAGTGACTTATGGGGAAAAGGCAGAACAATATAACCCTTTGGAGGAGAATTTGAAAATATCTGACATTGATTCCACATTACCTTTGACTCAGCAAACCCATTTCTAAGACTTTAAAAGTGCACCTGCTCAAATGCGAAACAATGTGCTCGAGTTTATTCAGTGTGGCGTCATTTATAGCACAAAAATAGTGGAAACAATCCAATCCGAATGCCCATCTGTAGAAGATTACCTAAATAAACTACAGTGTAGCACCACTGGATCACCATGAAGCTCTTTTTAAAAATGGAGGCAGACAGCTTCCATGGACAGCATGTGGAATAAGGGGTGACTTTCAGGTTTTATTGTAAAGTGGAAAAACAAAGAAAACCAGGTGCAGGGCAGGGCACATAGGATGCCACAATTAGTTTAAAATTAAAAGAACACTATAAATACATAGGTTTCTATGTGTAGATGTTAATTTGTTTTGTTCTACTTCAGAAAGAAACACTGAAAGGATAAATCAAATGCTATCAAAATTCATCATCCGTAGGCAAAGCGGTCGAGTAAAGGGAAGAGAGATAAAGCTGGACTTCTCGGGGCACATGTATATAAAGTCTTAACACTTGAGCCATGTAAAATCTTACATAGTAAAAAATAATAATAATAAAATAGAAAAGAAAAATAAATTCTAAAATTGAAAACAAATAAGCCTAAGCTTATTTATCAAATTTATGTATCAAATGAGAAACATCACCACACAGAGAAAATATTTACTTCAAATGAGTTTAAACATAGCCCTCTATGTATCTTTGGGGAATGCATTATATTGACAAGAAGAAGTGCAACGAAAAAATTATCTTTAAAAACTAATTTTCATTAGTAGCAATACTGATATAGAAATGTTCAAGCTATTTTGTGTATACTGTACAGAAACAAACAAATAAGCTAGTGTTATTAATGCAGTTCTTAGATGAGAGAGAAATCATGCACAACTATAAAAGTTCAAAAACTCCTATAATATAAAGTTTTAATTGGAAAAATTTAAAAGCCCCACAGCACTGCTACAGGTGGCAGTGGGCACCCAGTGCAGAACCAGCAGATTGTGATGAGTGCTTGGTACCACCGTGGATACAGTTGATTCCAAGGGCAACCCAGATGTCCTCTGTAGGTGCCAGAGGATGACCAAAAGACAAGCCAAGGGACACCAAAAACATACAGGCAAGAATCCAAAGAGGCACGTGTGGGACAATTTAGACATCAAGAAAAATCACTGTAATTGATTTCAAAATATTGAATGAATAAGACTGTATGTGCCCTTAGTGGGAAATAGGAGGGAATTGAGAGAGGACTACACCTTTACCCTCAGTGGAGGTGACTGACCAATTTCTTTTCCTAAACATTGATTATTAAAGGGAATAATTAATCATTTGTCATGCCTGTTTATAAATAATTTAGTCACCCTCAGTTGACAAGGACAAACTCTTCTTAGAAAAACACCAACTGAAAGAAATGACAGAATTGGAAAATGACCTTTCTGCAGCCCTCAGTGATGAATTGATTCCAGCAAGGATCACCAGTGGATACTAAGTCTGTTAGGCTACGGGTCATGGGAAAGCCCCATAGATTACTTGTTAACTTTAAGAGAAAAGTTAATTTTACAGTGAAGAGATCAGGCTGCCCCCCCATGAGCCAATCGGTGAAACTTGATGTCAGCAATTATGGGATGCAGAATTAAAGAGAGAGTGTTACCCATGAAATGTTCTTGCCAAAAACATTCAGTCTGAGTCCAATCAAGCCATTAGACCAACTTCTAGTATACAGGAAATACGGGGTACAGGGGAATAAGTTAAATGACACCATGGGAAATAATAAGATGAATCTGATATCAGATACTCTACATGACATCTAGCTCTGTCTATCCAAAAAGCTTGCAGTATCATGGAAAAGAAGAAATGGCAATAGGTCAGTCCTAGATTAAAGGAACCGTAGTAACAACAAGCCAAGGTACTGCAACCACTGGTCAAGATTAACCAGAGGTCAGCAATCGGCCCAAACACTGGCCAGTAGGGATGCCCTAAAACGACAACGGCCAACTGCTACATCCACCTTATCAGCCACGGGAAAGGCACCAAAATAGGAAGTGAGAGAGAAAACGAGATAGGCAAGCCTTACAGGAGAGTTTTCACATTTCTGAAGATTCTACTGAGTCTTTGGAATAACCCCATTGCATAAAGGAGCCTGACTATTTCTCTTCTTTGAAAGTTGGAATAACAGGATCTGAAACCCAGGTCATTCCAGTATATTCTAAGAAATTTCTTTTTGATAGTGACACCAGAGACCAGATGCAGGACTGAAGGACTCTTCATGTCAGAGAAATCACATGTCATTCTGAATAAAAGGTTAGGATTTGGGCCGGGCGCAGTGGCTCACGCCTGTAACCCCAGGACTTTGGGAGGCCGAGGCGGGCAGATCACCTGAGGTCAGGAGTTCGAGACCAGCCTGGCCAACATGGCGAAACTCTGTCTTTACTAAAAATACAAAACTTAACTGGGCATGGTGACGGGCACCTGCAATCTCAGCTACTCGGGAGGCTGAAACAGGAGAATAACCTGAACCCAGGAGGTGAAGGTTGCAGTGAGCCGCGATCGTGCCACTGCACCAGCCTGGCTGACAGAGCGAGACTCCATCTCAAAAAAACAAAAAACAAAATAAGAATTTTGGAGCCCGCTAGTTTTCTGCTGTTCATACTGTGGTCCATGGGCCAGCAACATTGGCATTGCCTGAAAACTCATTAGAAATTAGAAATATTTATTTTAACACAGTTACCAAGTATGCATTAAAATTTGATAAGGTCTAGCCCGCATTGAAATCTCGATCTTTCATGACCAAACATTAGCTCTATTAGCTCTGAGAATCAGAGAGACGATGCAGTGGTTGCCACTGGGAAGTTTAGGCTGGTTGGTATCATGAGTGCATTTTCCTTAACTGGGTCTTAGTTTGGGTTTCCCCAAAAGCAGACCCTTAGATAAAAACGTAGGTACAAGTAGTTTATTTGGGAGGTGATTCCAGATAACATCTTTGGCAGAGTGAGAAATGAGACTGGAGGGGCAGGCGGCTACAGAAGGCTATGTTCCTGGGTGAGTCACCACTGTGGGCAGCTCAGTGTCCCTGCAGACCCTCTAAGAGCCTGTTCAGAACATGCCTCCGATTCATCCCTGAGGAGCGAGGACGCTGGAGTGTGCATTCTCCATCCCCTGGCCAATGATCATTGAGGGCTGCTTCCAGAACATTCTCTCCCAGAATCTCTAGCTGACTCTGTGTGTGAATTAAACCCTTTCTTGAGGCCAGGGCCCACCTTCAGGTAGAAAGATGCAGGAGGCCTCAGCCTGTAGGTAGCTGTGTGGAGGTGATCACTGGTGTTGACTGCCCAAGAGGCACAATGGGGCATAGGCAGCACCTGCCAAATGCTGCTTGTGGAGCATGTCGCATTCGGGAATTGTGACAGAGCTCTGGGCAGCATGCTGGGCCTGTGGCTGAATGTGGAGACGTGTGGCATGAGACGTGTGGTGCCAGCTGGCAGCACCCCTGGGCTCGTCTGGCCCACAGCTGCACTACCAGCCCCGCAAGAGTTACGTGACTGAGCAAAGTTGGCTCATTTTCATCAGAACTTTTTGGCAACGGCAGGCGTGCTACTCTGTCTTCAAAATAATTAGCTCACTCATGGGGAAATGTGCTCTGAAAATTATCTAAGAGAATTAATTGGCACATTTTAGTTGGAACCAGAACTTGTCCCTGAGAGTATCAGAAGTCGCATGACTATAAAACCAGGCATTCCTTTCATCTTTTTCTCCATCATTTTGATGATATATTCACAGCCATCAAACAAGAGGAGACGCTGGTGTATATTCATGAAAGGAGAAGAAAGGAAAGTGGAAAGAACAGAAGGAAATACTGTTATTCTCACAGTCTCAATAAAAGGTTAGCTCAAAGCATATAATGGGGGAAAATGGCAGCATCTTTTTCTAAAGGTTTTGTTTTTGACCCAATTTCAAGCTCCTTCACTCATCAATCAACGTTTCCAACATGGAAGCACCTTTTAGTCTACAACAAGTCTCCCATCAGAGCAGGAAGGAGTGTCGAGAGGAAAATCATATGAGACAAAATAATAAAGGCCCCTCATAGTTTAAAGTTGATGCAGATTTTCCAGATATAGTGGTGATGAAGCAACCACCAGAGAGAGAATGTTCTGGTCTTACAGCCCAAGTGCTAGTGAGTCTATTGTATGGCAGAAAATGACAGAATAGCCTCGACTCACAGCTCTTCTTACAGTGTGTAGGTCTGGCCACTAAAAAAGCAGGCATTAGTGTGTGTGCTGCAGAAATTATATTTCCTGTAGGTTCTCACAGTGATCATCAATTGTAGTTTTTCTCTTAAATACCATTACCCTCTGTGGGGCTTATTCTCACCATATGGAAAACTAAGGGAATTTACCATCTAAGGTCTCTTCTTTTGCTAGCTATCTCAGACTTTTGCTTCTATTATTTACTGTTATTGATGTGACAGAATCACTAGTTATTTATAAAATAGGATCCACCCTCCTAGGCTTTCATTCCGTTCATTGACGAGAACGAGAGTGCTGTGAAGACAGAGGAGGGAGAATAGGTCAGGTCACTGTGGCCTTGAACCACCTAAAGAAACAAAGAGAGTCCAATCACAAAACTAGGACTCCTTGACTTCCATAGAGGGACATGAAAAGCTGAATACAGTCTTAATAAAATATATTTGATAGATAGCATAGATGAGACACGAGAAATGGCAGGAGGCAGAAATCAAGTCTGTATAAATCCAAAGACAAGAATGTTGTCACTTTATATTGATCTTTACTTATTAGAAAAACTGGGCTTCTTTCAAGTCTCTGCTAGTCATTGTGATTATTCAAGAGCCTCAGGAACTACAGAGGAGCGATGTGGATGGAACTAGGCAAGGAGGGGCCTGGGCAATGGGGCTCACAGGCTGGAGGACAGTGGGTCCTGTGAGGTGCTGAGGGGTCTGGCGTGCTCAGAACAGACCCAGCCCATACGCAAGGGGCAGACGGCAGTGAGCAGTGCCTAAGAGAAGATGATTACTAGAAGCTGGGCTTTTCTTGCTCTTGTTTGAAAAGAAACTAGTAAGCCAGCCAAAGCAGAGATTTGTGAGCTCATAACCAGTCCCCAGGAAGGACGCAGAGTGCCTGGTCTTAAGCCTGGATTCCACAAACCCCAAAACCTGGATTCCACAGGGGGCCCCTCACTCTTTACCTCTGACCTCCCCTTCTCACTGCATCTCTGCTTTCCTTCCCCATTGCCTGGATCCCTCTCAGGGCAGACACAGTGCCACCTGGAATTCCCAGGACAGACCTCCTGCCACCTTGCTGCCTGAGCAAACAAGCTTCACTGTCAACAAGCTATAGGGCTTTCCTTCTGAAGGAATCTCTACTGAGCGTCACTGCTGTCCAGCTTCAGACCTAAGGTGCTGTTAATCTCTAGAGCTGCACCTTTACATTTTCAGCAGTCTTCCTCCAAGAGGCACATGCACATCTCTGGAGGGCTCTCCCTCAGCAACAGCAAATTAGAAAACCTAGCTGAGAGTTGCTGCAATTATTTTCCTTTATTGACTTTGTAAAGCACTTATTTTTTTCTTTATATCAGGAGCTCCCTTAAATACAATCCTTTCTTGGGGTGGGGGATGGGGTACCAAGTTGAAGCAGCAGAGATTCCACAGCACTTAATTTTAAACAAGTCCTATCAATTTTACAAAATCCAGCTCCACAGGGAAATGTAGTGCTGGTGTGTTCCGCATCTGCCTCCCCTTAGCATGAGCAGCTCCCCTCAGCCACAGGAAGACCTATCCTTTTTTCCCTCTTTGCAGAAATTGTGGTAAAGATCTAGGACATCGTGTTGAATTACAATGACAATAATCTGGTTTGAGAAACAGTGCTTTGGATCTGAAATGTTCTCCCATCTGAGCCGGGGCCTGGCATCCCTTGGGAGGAACTCCCAAGGTATGAGCTTGGTGTGGACGTGCTATACCCGGGTGTCTTTGCGCCACCTCTCACGAAAGCCTCGCTAGCAGGCTTCTAAACTCAACTGCTGTCCGGAACTTCTGTGGCACAGCCCATCTTTTACAAGTGAGTTAAAGTAAGTGTTTTTCCTTCTCTGTGATTTTGTTTATTTGCAAATCCAAGAAGCTTCACAAATCAATTGGTCTTTCTCACTATTTTATCCTAGAATTTTACATGGACTCTTCTTTTCAAACAGCACTAGTTCAGGGGTTTGACAGCCACAGACAGCAGTAACTTTACATGCATGAGACTGTGCAATTACTCATACTGCCTACTGCATATGTTCCCTCTTCTGAATTTCTCAGAACTTCTGAGTTTTTCCTCCTGAGGACAGCCCCAAATAATTCCTGATAAAGTTAGTGTATACGTACCCCAGTCCTTCCTCCCTCAGGAGGGCAAATGCTGAGAACGATGTTCCGCTCTGGCTTCCAGAGTTCCCCAGTGAGGGGAAGCCTAGCGCCTTCCACCCCCACCGCCAGGGTGGCTGCATCATAATTCATCCTCCACTGCCTTTGTCCCGTCCCTTTCTCTCCTCCCCACTTCCCAACTGGCGCTTCTACCACCTCCCAAATATACTATTTGAACTCGCCTTCTCATCTCAGGGTTTTCTTTAGAAAGAATCTAAACTGAAACTGATGGGATAGTGAAATCCTGCACTGCTTCAAGAGCCATAATGTTTTAAAGATAAACTTTCTTCTGTGGCCTGAAATTTCTTCAGCTGAGATACCAGATACAACTCAAGTGCATACAACAGATTAAAGCAATGCTGCTCCAGAGCAAGCATCACAACAGAACAGCATCATTTAGTTTTTCTTTGCTAATGGTAAGATTACATAAGGAGACAACTCAAAAGAGTTGTGTTCAAAAAATTAATTTAAAAATCTGGCAAAGTTGTTGGAGACAATATTTTATACAGAAATGTTTAGTTTTGCTCTATGCTAGCAATAAGTAATTAGAAATAAAATCAAAAAAGTATTTCACTACAATGGAGACCAATGCATGATATAATTAGAGATATGTGTAACGAGAAGTAACTAGAGCCTATATCACTGAATAAGCTGTAGAACCTATAAGCAAACTCTTATTATAGGAGGTGGACAAGAACAAAGCTGATGGAGAGACATAAAAGAAGATTCAATGTCACAGTAGTAATGCCACATGCTCTCTAAAATAGTGTGCAAACAATGTCATTCTAATTGGTGTCTCAATGAGGTATTTGTTTTATTTATCTATAAAGATTTTAATAGTCCATTTTAATGTTTTAGTATATATATTTATAATTTCAACTTTTATTTTAGATGCAGGGGGTACATGTGCAGGTTTGTTACACGGGTGTATTGCATGATGCTGAGGATGGGGTACAAATGATCCCACCACACAAGTACTGAGCATAGTACCCAGTAGGTAGTTTTTTAACCCTGGCTCCCTTTCTCCTTCTCCCCTCTAGTAGACCCCAGCGTCTATTTTTGACATCTTTATGTCCATGAGTACCCAATGTTTAGCTCCTATTTACAAGTGAGAACATGTGGTATTTGGTTTTCTGTTCCTGGGTTAATTTCCTTAGGATAATGGCCTCCAGCTGCATCCATGTTGTTGCAAAGGACATAATTTCATGTTCTTTGTAGTATTCTATGGTGTAGTATTCCTTGGTGTATATATATATACACCACATTTTTTTTTAATCCAGTTCACCATTGTTGAGCATCTAGACTTATTCCATGTCTTTGCTATTGTGAATTCTGCTGCAATTAACATAAGTGTATGCATCTTTTTGGTAGAACCATTTGTTTTCCTTCGGGTACATAACCAGTAATGGGATTGCTGGGTCGAATAGTAGCTCTGTTTTAAGTTCTTTGAGAAACTTCAATGAGGTATTTTATTTGAATTGAATAAAATGACCACTAAGTTTATATGGGAAAATGTACACATGAGGATAGTCAAGAAGATTATATAAATACACATATATCAGTGAAAGTAGTTATATTTTACTAATTACTAGTTACTACTACAGAGCTGTTGTAGCCAATCAACATGTTACTGGTGGACTGGAACCTTGTGAGGAATCCAGACATCAGTGTTGTAGATATAGATGATTAAGCGACAAAATGCATCTCAGTGGGAAAACAGGAGATCACAAGAAACAACACTGGCACAACAAGTGTTCTTCTGGATGAAGGTGAAATTGGACACCTATTGACATCTCATACAAAACTGGAATTCAGTTTGATAAAAGTCTTGAGTGTTGTATTAGTGAAGGTCCTCTGGGGGGACAGGACTGACAGGATAGACGCATATATGAAAGGGAGTTTATTAAGGAGTATTCACTTTCAGAGTCTTATGTGTAGATTTCTCTACTGGCAAAACAAATAAGTGGAAATGAGTATCCCTCATAACTCTTTGTCCTCTGACCTCTCCCTGCTCTTCAATGGTTTAATTTAACCAAAAAGGAAAAGGCAAAAGAATCCGTGTAGACATGATAAGAGGGTAGACCTCTTTTGAATGCAGAAAGCTCAACACATTGGACTTTTGGGAAAACAACCCATGTGTTGGGGAAAATCCCGATTTTCTGTTCATCATCACCAGAGATCAAGTCAATATATGTCACACATTTAAAAAAACCTACCAGCACCCTGGTGATCTTGGACATGTGATATGGCACAAGCATGAGCAAGAGGCGGATCAGAAGTGAGCCTCTCTCTCTGTGGAATGATGCCAAAGCCCTTGGATTATTCTCTGCCATGCCCCAGAGCCCCTCCTCTAAAATTTACCATGACTGAGTTTTTCACAAGAGTCAGATATTGAAAAGTAAATACTATCCAGGGCAAGAAGAAATGGCCAAGAGAGCAAAATGTTGCACACTTGCCCCAGGCTCACTTAGAAACTTTTAACTAGAGACAACAGACCACAAACATCTTCCTTTTCTCTGACAACGCCAATAACTCCTTCTTAGGAGGGTAAAAAATGCTTCAATTACACCTGCTGCCCCAGCCTTGTTAGTAATTGCGTTCCTTTTGCTAGGAAATGTGTACAGTTTTGTACAATAATTATATAGTGACTCTAGAAATTGGGAACTCAGTGTTCAAGAGGTAAATCTGAACTTGGGAAGCTGAGAGTTCTGCCTAAGTTCCCTAAAATCCAGAGAGCAGCTCAGAGAAAACAATGGGGATAAGTAGCACATGGTTCCCGAGGTGAGTCTTCAGAGCCCAGTACTGACTCTAGAGACACATCAATGTCTCCAAGAAAGAATATGAGTAGTTCAGGGAAAACTGTCTGTTATAATACAGAAGCACTCTTACTTACAAAGACTATATCTATATCTGAAAACAGCAAACAATAACACCTTGCTTTGAAAGTTGCAGCACAATTCTCAAATACCATTTTGTTTAATCTTCGCAACAACCCTTTGGGTGGAAAATAAGAACCCATGAGGCTTAAGATAACGCAGCTGTAAGTGGATGAATATCAGGCTTAAGCAGAAATGCCTGGGTCCACGTTCTGTGTCCTTTCTGCAGCCCACAGATTCTGGACTGGAACTTGGAAGACAAAGGAGCTGCAGTGAGATTCGCATCAGCTCTTCTTCCTCGCTGCTAATGTCCAACATCCAATTAATCTTCCAGTGTTTTGTCCAGGAGAAGGAATGCACATCCAGAAGCCACAGATAACCATAATGACGTGTTATTAAGAGCCTAATTTCTGAAAATGCTTGGCTTCTGCCTTTGTCTCAGGTGAGACAATTCATCCCTGGGGTGTTTATAGAAGTGCAAAAGACAAATATTAAAAAGTGAAGCCGGCTTTGGGATGCAAATGACTGGAAAGCGACTCTGTAGTCTTAATTAGTGGGCCTCAGTGCAGGGAAGCAAGACTTATCTGCCCTTCTCAGCCCTGCAGGCTTTATTGGTTATGAAACGGTATTTGGCACAAATCAGCTTTCTCCTGTTTAAAAAATAAAGCATGAAGACAGAACTCTTTTCACGCACCTCAGTATGGTGTAATAAAGGTGCTAGTGGTTAAGGATGTGGTTCATCTACTTGGGTAGTTGTGACTGCAAGCAAATGGTTTCCATTACAGAAAATGATCCCTGTAGGCTGTGGAGTAATTTGAAAGTAAAACAAATAATTCAAATAACCCCCAGTGACCTCCAAAGCTTGCATAACACAAGGTGATATTCTGGGAAAATGTCAACAAATGAATTCTATGGTTTTCTTGGCTTCATAGAAAAATTCGTTCCATAGCTGACTTTTTGAAAATGTTAAGGATAGTTACATTTACAGATTATCCATTAGTCCATCAGCCAGTATGTATATGATGTACCAACAGCTGCTCTGTGCTGGTCATTGTGTAGACAGAAAAATATGGAAGTCTCGATTGCTTAAATATAGTACTCAGAGAAGTCAAGTGAAACCAAATGAGGTCACTATGTGAAATAATTCGTCCAGGATGGTGTGATTGAGGCTCAAAGACTGCAGGGGTCCAGGGTCTAAGAGATCACTGGAGGTTATGAGGAAGTCATGGGAAAGACCCAGAGACACTAAATAACGCTGAATAAAGACATTCCGCAGCCCCATCAATCCAATAATTTGAAAAATAAAAGTAACATCTTAATGTAAGGAATGGTGTGTCTTCCACATTACACTCAGGAAAAGTTGCTTGACCTTTACTTCCTTATCATCCCCCACACAAGGAGCGGAGTGGGGTTCAGAGGCAGACTGTGGACAGGCCTGGGTTTCATTGTCAGTCCTGGTACTTCACAGAGATTATTGATCCCCTCCGTGTTGACTTCCTCATCGGTGAAGTGGAAAGTAATTTTTTCTATCTTACAGAGTTGTGATAGAGATGAACAGATGCAAGCAAAATTCTTCAAATTGTGTCTGGTACACAGAAACTAAAAAATGCAATCTACAATTTAGACAAAGAAGATTCAACTGAACAAGCTACAGACAAATAAAATAATTGAGAGAACAAACAACAACAATAATAAAAGTTGTCAGAGCCCTTGCAGCCCTGACTCTGAGAAGACAGAGCTGGGTGTGTAAGACAGCAGTCCCTGGAGAAGTCTTCCCTTTTATGACAGCATATTCAGTGGAGGTTTCCCCAAACCCAAGTTAGTTTCCTAGTTATGCTCACCAAGCAGCAAGGTCTTCTCTGATGGTGAGTGATGATGACCATTTTTTCATGTGTCTGTTGGCTGTATGAATGTCTTCTTTTGAGAAATGTCTGTTC
>NW_012109208.1:579070-592391 GCF_000951045.1 Mandrillus leucophaeus
TTATTCTAGTTAGCCATTCGTCAAATCTTTTTTCAAGGTTTTTAGTTTCTTTGTGCTGGTTACATAGTTCCTCCTTTAGCTCTGAGAAGTTTGATCGACGGAAGCCTTCTCTCGACTCGTCAAAGTCATTCTCTGTCCAGCTTTGTTCCATTGCTGGTGATGAGCTGCGTTCCTTTGGAGGGGGAGAAGCGCTCTTATTTTTTGAATTTTCAGCTTTTCTGCACTGCTTTTTCCCCATCTTTGTGGTTTGATCTGCCTTTGGTCTTTGATGATGGTGATGTACTGATGGGGTTTTGGTGTGGGTGTCCTTTCTGTTTGTTAGTTTTCCTTCCAACAGTCAGGACCCTCAGCTGTAGGTCTGCTGCAGTTTGCTTGAGGTCCACTCCAGACCCTGTTTGCCTGGGTATCAGCAGCAGAGGCTGCAGAAGATAGAATATTGCTGAACAGTGAGTGTTCCTGTCTGATTCTCTCTCTGGAAGCTTCATCTCAGGGGTGTACCCCACTGTGTGAGGTGTGACATGTCGGTCTGCACCTAGTGGGGGATGTCTCCCAGTTAGGCTACTCAGGGGTCAGGGACCCATTTGAGCAGGCAGTCTGTCCATTCTCAGATCTCAACCTCCATGCTGGAGATCCACTGCTCTCTTCAAAGCTGTCAGACAGCGGCATTTACCTCTGCTGAGGTTTCTGCTGCTTTCTGTTTAGCTATGCCCTGTCCCCAGAGGAGGAGTCTACAGAGGCAGGCCAGCCTCCTTGAGTTGTGGTGGGCTCCACCCAATTCAAGCTTCCCGGCAGCTTTGTTTACCTACTTAAGCCTCAGCAATGGCGGGCGCCCCTCCCCCAGCCTCGTTGCCACCTTGCAGTTAGATCTCAGACTGCTGTGCTAGCAATGAGGGAGGCTCCGTGGGCATGGGAACCTCTGGGCTAGGTGTAGGATATAATCTCCTGGTGTGCCGTTTGCTAAGACCCTTGGTAAAGCGCAGTATTAGGGTAGGAGTTATCCTATTTTCCAGGTGTTGTGTGTCTCAATTTCCTTTGGCTAGGAAAAGAAATTCCCTTTCCCCTTGTGCTTCCCAGGTGAGGCAATGCCTTGCCCTGCTCTAGCTCTTGCTGGTCAGGCTGCACCTGTGGACCAGTGCCAACTGTCTGACATGACATGCCCCAGTGAGATGAACCTGGTACCTCAGTTGAAAATGCAGAAATCACCCATCTTCTGTGTTGCTCACGCTGGGAGCTGGAGGCTGGAGCTGTTCCTATTCAGCCATCTTGGGCGCGCCCTCTCAGAAATATGTTTTTTAATCTCCAAGTATTTGGATTTTTCCCCAGCTTTCTTTCTGTTATTGGTTTTAGTTTGATTTCAAACTAAAACATTCTTTTTGATGATTATCCTTTAACATTTGTTAGGATATATTTTATGATCCCAAGTATGGTCTATCTTGGGAATCTTCTGTGTGAGCTGAGAAAAATATGTATTGTGCTGTTGTTGGATGGAGTACTCTTTAAATGTCAATTAGGTCAAGTTGATTGATAGTAATCTTCAGGTCACCTATATCTTCATTGATTTTCTGTCTACTTGATATATCAATAACTGATCATGTCTATGTTTCTCTGTGTTTTCCTGTCTCTCCACTATTCAGGATGGCATTTTGCCCTGCATTCTCAGTGCTCTGATTGGTCTGAAAAATCCCTTAATTTTCAGTTTTTCAAGTATTTTCTAGTTGTAAGGATGGTAATAACTTCCAAGCTCTTTAAATGGCAGGGCTGAAGAGAAAAAGTCTGTAAATCTTAGATTTTTAACTTAAGCCCACCTTCAAATAACAGAGTACAACTTCCTGTGTAGTACAAATGTCTTGTATCAGAAGAGTCCCACTTTCTTCCTTCCATACCTCTAACATTGTCATTAATTACACTGATCCATTAGCTCTAATTATCCAATACATTATTGCTATTACAGCACATTTTTGAGATAGTATAGGTTCAGCACTACATTATCTACTACAACAAAGTGAATATGACAATAAAGTGCATCACACAAATTTTTTAGATTCTCAGTGCATATAAAAGTTATTTTTACACTGTTCTGTAATCTATTAAATGTGCAATAGCACTATTCTTTAAAAAGTACATATTTTAAATAAAAAGTATTTTACTGCTAAGAAAAAAATGCTAACAACTGCCTGAGCCTTCAGGACTGGTGAAGAGTCTTGCCTTGATGTTGATGGCTGTTGAGTGATGAGGGTGGTAGTTTCTGAAGGCTCTGGTCGCTGTGGCAGTTTCTTAAAAGAAGACAAAATGAAGCTTGCCTCATTGATTGACACTTCCTTTCATGAAAATTTCTCTATGGTATGTGATGCTGTTTCACAGCAATTTACTCATAGTAAAACTTCTTTTGAGATTGGAATTGATCCTTTCAAACTCTGCTGCTGCTTCATCAATTAGCTTTATTTAATATTTTCTATTCTTTGTTGTCTCTTCACCAGTAGTCAATTCCATCTCAAGAAACACTTTCTTTGCTCTTTCTTTAAGAACAACTCCTCACTCATCCAAGTTTTATCATGAGATTGCAGAAATCATTTACATCTTCAGGATCCAATTACAGTTCTAGCTATTTTGCTATTACCATACACGCAGTTACTTCCTCCACTAAAGTCTTGAACCCATCAAAGTTATTCATGAGGATTGGAATCAACTTCTTCCAAAATTCTGTAACTGTTGATATTTTGACCTTCTCCCATGAATCATGAAATTCTTAATGGCATCTAGAATGGGGAATCCTTTCTAGAAGGTTTTCAATTTACTTTGCCCAGATCTATCAGAAGAATCACTGTCTATAGAAACTATAGCCTTAAAAATATATTTCTTAAATTATAAAACTTGAAAATCACAATCAGTTCTTGATCCACGAACTGCAGAATGAAAGTTGTGTTAGCAGGCATGAAAACAACATTAATCTCTAAACATATCTCCATCAGAGCTCTCAGGCAATTAGGTGCACTATCAATGAGCAATAATACTTTAATTTTTTTTTCTGAGCAATAGGCCTCAACAGTGTGCTTAAAATTTTCAGTAAACAATGCTGTAAACAGATGTGCTGTCATCCAGGCTTTGTTGTTCCATTTGTAGATTACAGGCAGAGTGGATTTAGCATAACTATTAAGAGCCCTAGAATTTTTGGAATGGCCAATGAACATTGGCTTCAACTTAAAGTCACCAGCTGCATTAGCCCCTAACAAAAGAGACAGCCTGTCCTTAGAGGCTTTGAAGCCAGACATTGACTGCTGCCCTTTAGCTGTAAAAGCCCTAGATGCCATACCCTTCCAATAGAAGGCTGTTTTTCCTACATTGAAAATCTGTTGCTTAGTGTAGCCACCCTTGTCAATTATTTTAGCTAGATCTTCTGGATAACCTGCTGAAGCTTCTACATCCACTCTTGCTATCATCTTGCACTTTTACATTATGGAGACAGCTTCTTTTTTAAATTCTATGAACCAGCTTCTGCTAGCTTCCAACTTTTTTCTGAAACTTCCTCACCTCTCTTAGCATTTATCGAATTGAAGAGAGTTAGGCCTGTGTTCTGGATTAGGCTTTGGCTTAAGGGAAAGTTGTGGCTGCTATGGTCTTACAGCCATATCACTCAAACTCTCTCCATATCAGAAATAAGGCTGTTTTGCTTACTTATCATTTGTGTGTTCACTGGAGTAGTGTTTTAATCTTCTTCCAAAACTCTCCCTTGGCATTCACAACTGAGCTGTTTGGCACAAGAGGCCTAGCTTTCAACCTATCTTGGCTTTCAGTATGCCCTAATTAACTAAGCCTTAATTAACTAATCTTAATTATTTCTAGTTTCTGATTTAAAGCAAAAGACATGTGACTCTTCCTTTCACTTGAACACTTAGAGACCAATGCAGAGTTATGAACTGGTCTAATTTCAATATTGTTGTTTCTCAGAGAATAGGGAGGTCTGAGGAGAGAACAAGAAATCACAGAACAGCTGGTGGTTGGAGCAGTTGGTTGGTGGAGCACTCGGAACACACACATTTATTAAGTTTGCCACCTTATATGGGCATGGTTTTTGGCACCCCAAAACAGTTACAATAGTAATACCAAAGATCTCTGATCACAGATCACTATAACAGATATAATAATAATAATAATAATAATAATAATAATAAAGTTTAAAGTATTGTGAGAATAACCAAAATGTGACACAGAGACACAATTTGAACACACGCTGGTAGATAAAATGGTGCTGATAGACTTGCTCCATGAAGGGTTGCCACAAACCTTCAATTTGTAAAAAATGCAATATTTATTTTGAAGCACAATAAAGCAAAATGCAATAAAACAAGGTTTGCCTGTATCTCTGAACAATTATCTTTTAGATCCATTAAAATGATGAACTTTTAGTTTGCCTTTTTTATGCCTTTCTTTTCTTCGTGTGGATCCACATTTCTGACCTGTTTCATTTTCATCTGATGAAAAATTATTTTAATATTTCTTGCAGTGCAAATATGCCTGTGAAAAATTTCCTCAGGTTTTGTTTGTCTGAGGAAGCTTTCTTTCTTTTACTTTTGAACATAATTTTGCTGGATATAGAATTCTAGGTTTGTGGAGTTTTTCTTTTATACTTTAAACGTCTCACTCCACTGTCTTCTTGCTTTTGTAGTCTCAATGAGGAGTCCACTGTAATACTTATCCTGATTCCTCTGTAGATACGCATACTAAAGAGTCTGACCCCATTTTTGGAGGGGGAGGTATTTGACTATTGATAACTTTTTAAGTTTCTCCATTCTCTCTTTCACATTTACCCCAGATTTGGGGAAGCTGATAAGAAGGTCTGGGTGTGTCCCTATTTGGCACTGGTGGAGATTTAAACACACAAACCATGGCCTGCCTGTAGAAAGCCTCTCTTCAACCCTATGCCCTAACTTTCATAAACACCTCAAGCCAGTCTCCTTACCATTCTTTCAAACCATGTTTGGACTGCTTGGGAACCACTCTTTTCCCATTTCTCTCATCAGAAAACCGCATAATGTGACTAATAAGCGTTTGCATGCCCTCCTGGTACATGGGTGGCATCATCAGTCTCAACATTCAAACTAAATTTTAAATGAGAGTCCATCCTGATTCTGAAAAATTATCACAACAGTTAGGTGTCCTTCCTCAACCACAGCTTGGTTTTCTACAGTTGGAAAATTATCTGCTTAGGTACACCCACATGCACACACACACACACACATATGCACACACACACACATCCCCATGTTAGGAAGATCTGTATCTATATATGTACACACACATTAATATAGGAAGTAAATATCAAACATAATTACTTTTGCACCAACCTAATATATGCACATATACATACACATACACACTGCTTGGTGTTCTTTAAGTTTCCTGAATCCTGGATCTGTGCTTTGGTGTCTGCCATTTATTTTGTAATGTTCTTGACCATTATTACTTCAAACATTTTATTTACTCCATCCTTTCTTTGTTCTCCTTCTGGTGTTATAATTACATATATGTGGCACCCTTCAAAATTGCCCCACAGTTCTTGGATGTTCTGTTCTGCTTCTTCATTACTTTTTCCCTTTGCATTTTATCTTGGAAAGTTTCAGTGGACATATCATTAAGCTCACTGACTCTTTCCTTGGTTATGTCAAGTCTACTAGTCAACATATCAAAGGCATTCTTCATGTTACCATGTGTTTTATTTCTAGCATTTTCATTAGCCTGGGCAACATGGCAAAACATGGTGAAACCCCATCTCTACAAAAGATTTAAAAAATTAGCTGGATGTAGTGGTGTGCATCTGTAGTTTCAGCTACTTAGGAGGCTGTGGTGGGAGGATCAATTAAGCCCAGGAGGTCAAGGCTGGAGTGAGCTGTGATCGTGCCACAGCACTCCAGTCTGGGTGACAGAACAAAATCCTGTCTAAAAAATATATAAAATGCAAAATTTAAAAAAGAAATGCAGACTCTCAAGGTAATTTGTATATACACTAAAGTTACAAGTACTTATGTTGAGCCCTGGGTCTCAAACTTACCTGTACGCTAAAATTACCAAAGAGCTTTGGGGAAAAAAAAAAGAAACTTGGTCTGAAACCCAACGATTCTGGTGTAATTGGTGTGGGTGTGTCTCGGGTATCAGGAATTTTCAGAAGTTCCCCTAAGTGACAACAGTGAGCAGCCAAGTTTGAGAATCACCAGTTTACAGGCATCCACGGAGAATAGGGAGGGAATTGGGGACAGTGCACAGAAATGAATGCCCCAAACTGTGAGACAGTATAGCATATGCAAGAACCATAAGCAAGCCCACATTCAAGAGCAAGGTATGAGGAGAGAGATGGGGAATATGGACAAAGAGGCAGGGAACATTCAGCTCTTAAGGAGTAGCAGGACACAGCCAGACTTGGGTCTTTGGTATGTAGATGAAGAGCTTTGGAAAGGAAGTAACAGACTTGTAATTCAGAGCTTTAATAGCACCAAAAACAGAGGCTGGGAGAACAGATAGGAACCCAGGGCAACATTAAAGATTGATACCTGAATGCAGGCATTGGTAGAAAGTACTGGCAGAAGATAAACATAAGAATAATCAGGAGGTAAAACCATCAGGTCTTGATCATTGATTGATTGGAAGGGTGTAAAGACAAAAGATAGGGAGGGAATCTCAGACCTGCCCAGTGGATTTTCTGGGTTGGCATGCAAGTTCTGTGATTAATCATATTTGGGACACATTCAGTGCTGGATACTTGTGAAGTATGCACATGCCAGTGTTCATCAGATGGCTGAGCAGCAAAACCTGGAGTTCAGACAGGAAGTCCAGGTGCAGGTCGTAGATTTGGGGTTCATCTTCAAGTAAGTGGAAGAGGATGCCATTCAATTGCACGAGGTAGCTTAATGGGAAACCAAATACTGAACCTCAGAAAATACCCAGGAGAACACCATGTAGGAGAGTAGTAGGGAATGATTAGAAAGGAGAAGGATGAGGAAATAAGATCACAGAGACAAAGGGGTGCTCAAGACACCTAAGACATCAGAAAGCCTGCCACAGAGAGGGGCAGATGCTGCTTGGGTTTAGCAATGGTGAGCTTATTTGCAATCAATGTCTCAGTGAAATGGATGAGAGAAAACCAGATTTCCCTGAGTTAAGAAATAAAGGCGTCAAGGAGGGTGGACCTCATTTTCTGCCACACTGAGTGTCCTAAGATAGTATCCATGTAAATAAATGATTGAATAAATGCAACAGCACGGGTGAAGCAGGAAGAACAAATGTGATAGCTGTGTGTGTGAATGGTGGAAATAAAGGTATCATTTTGATATGAGAGACCTTGACAAGTTTCTAAATTGATGAGAAAGTGACAGTAGAGAAGAGAAGATTAAAGACATAGGACATGAGGGATACAAACACAAAAATCTGACTTGCATAGGCTCAGAAAATCCTGGCTGCTTCTTTGTCTCTCACAAACTCCCATCATTCTTTTACTATAACTTAGGGTTTGGAGGAAATTAACTAGAAAAGCCCCATCTGGAGCACTTTGGCAGTTTCCTGGTGAAGGGCAGACTCCCTGCCAGATGTCCTGAGCATGGAGGGGTGTGGCAGGAAAATAGTGAGTGCTATGGGGACAGACACAGGTTTCTGAGTGAGGGTAAAGGATGGAGGGTCCACACCTGGCATCTTACTGAGAGAGGTCACTCTGGGGCATGAGTAAAGTAGATGTGGACACTGACAACAGGAAGAGGCCGTGAGACCAATCTTTCAACCCGTCTGGGCCCTTGGAGGCACAGGGGAAGCACCCTGCAGTGGGAGGTGCTGGGTCTGCCATGTGGGGAGCGATAGCCGCTGAAATCCCTGTCACACAGCTATGAGAGTCCAGAGGTGAGAAAAAGAAGCTTCCAGAGCAGATAAGAAAAGGAGGTTTCTAGAGCATAGTGGCAGGAAAGGCAGAGAGCACCGTTCTCTCTCTGGGGCGAGAAGTAAGAAGGCAGGGTGTGTGCAGGACAGCAGGTGTGCTTAGCGGCAAGAGGGAAGGTCATTGAATGACAGTTTTAGTGTCAGTGGGGGCACGGAGGGTGGAGAAAGGGTTGGATTCTGGACATGTATTGAGGTCAAGCCAACAGCATTTGCTGATGAATTGAATGTGGGGTGTAAATTTTTTTTAAAAAGCAAGGATGTTTGCATTGCTTTTGACCTGAGCAACTGGAAGTAAACAGACTCCATTAAAAAAAATTGGGAAGGAATGCAGGTGCAGCAGATTTGAGAGAGAAGCAGGAGCTGTTTTGAGCATATTCAATGTTACGATGATTTATCTTCACGGAGACTAAGACCTTTTCAATAATGCTGAAATATCTTCTACCCATTTTAATAATGGTCTAAACTTCTTGCCTTCGTTTTTTTACATAGCTCAATGTTATGCAGCTAACAGTAACTCTTAAAAAGTAGTTTTTGGCCGGGCGCGGTGACTCACGCCGGTAATCCCAGCACTTTGAGAGGCCGAGGCAGGCGGATCACGAGGTCAGATCGAGCCCATCCTGGCTAACTCGGGGAAACCCCGTCTCTACTAAAAATACAAAAAATTAGCCGGGCGTGGTGGCGGGCGCCTGTGGTCCCAGCTACTCGGGGGCTGAGGCAGGAGAATGGCGTAAACCCGGGAGGTGAAGCTTGCAGTGAGCCGAGATCGCACCACTGCACTCCAGCCTGGGCGACAGAGCGAGACTCCGTCTCAAAAAAAAAAAAAAAAGGAGCTTTCATCTCGTGAAGAAATTTAGGATTCTGTTTTTCTCCTCTGAAATGATGGCAATAAAACCGGTGTTTCTCCGGTTTTAACTGTGAAAACTGTGAAAAATAGATTCCATTGTCTGGGATCAAGCACCATGCAGGTGGAGAAGGAAGCTTTGTCGGGGAAATGTATGTTCTGAGTTGAGGAATTTGTCGGCTCAGCCTTGGCTCCTAATTTGACTCCATGAGAAACTCGTCACTGGCTGAATAAAGCCTTGGCTTGGCATCTCTGCGATAAGGCTCAGCATGGAGGTGAGGACTGGGAGCCTGGAGGGTTTACGCCAGCCCACTTGGTATCCCGCCCCCACAGAGCTCCTTAGAAGGATTCCTCTGCAAGATGGTGGCTCTGCCCATCTGTCTGTTCAGAACTGGCTACTATTTTCCACTTTTTTGGTCAGATTCGGTCTCCAAAATGGACTATAAGGAAGCTGGCTAGCTTCACTTTCAGAGGCCCTTGGCATTCTCTACCCTCCCACTACTGGTTTTGTTCAAGGCACTGTCAGCCCCAACCCAAGATCACAGATCTAAGACTCCTAGGAAGCCTGAACAGAATTCAGAGATTCCACGAACTTGAATGAAAAACTTGTACTTTTTTTTCACATCAATCTATCAAAAAATTAGAATTTATTTCTATAATAAATGCCAGCCAAAAAGAAAAAAACTGAAATATTAGTACCTGTGTCTTTGTCACTGATAAACATTACAGGTATTCATCTTATTAACATTGTCATTTAATACATTAGTTAAAAATTACACATATTACAATATCACAACTTTTCAGATAATTAAATAACAATATCTCACAGTAACTCATTTATTTTTTAATCTCATGTATTTTATTTTATGTATCTAAAAATATTCTTCTAAGAAAGACTCCACAGGCTTCTAAGCTGCTGGAAAACAGAAATGAACTTTTGTTATTATCATAACCCCAGTCCCAGGGCAGTATACAACATGGCTGATGCTTAGCTAATATTTGTGGAATGAATAAATGAGGGTATCTTTCATCTTAATTTTCCAATGCTCCAAATTAATCTAAAAGTTTAAAATTGCTAGAAACATGGAGTGCCTAGAGTGAGTTTTAAAAGATAAAGAAGTTGTTGCAGGACAGGATAATTAATACCAAAGATCAGATCCTCTTCCTTAATGTTAAGAGGGCTGCAGAAGGGCAGCAGTCCATCTTCTGTAACAGCTTCTTGCTGATTTTATGGGTGTAGTCCCTGACTATCACTGGAGGAGTAAAATCTCCAGATACCTGATCTAAGGGGCCCAAAGGCAGGATGCTCTCATTTTCTGGGTTAGAAGACAGGGTAGGTTGGAAGGCTGGTGCTAGCATTGTCTTTATGTGGAATCTAGAAGACCTAAACTTTACTAGGAGTCTAAACAAGAAAATTATCATTAGCAGGAAGAGAAAAATGAATGCTCCTATGCCCACCCACAGCATCATGTTAGTTATTTATGCATTTGTAAAACAGCAACCTTAAGTTTTCTAGGGTTTACAAATGTAGGTCATAGTGTCCTGCTCTTGTGCCTGTGGGAACTCATAAGAAACAGGTTCAATCCTAGACAAATGTTCCCAACCAGTACTTCCCTAAAGTTTAAGAGCAGTGAGGGTACTTAACTATACTCAATAAGAGCTCTTTCATATCATTGTATCTAATCCTCATGGGATCCCTTTTTTCAAAGTTTTTAGTAAGGCTGGATCTTTTTATTTTTGTCCTTTGTGTAAAAGAGAAATGCTTTGGTTTTACAATTTTTGAAAGATATTTTGAACCTAGCCTAAATTTTAAGGGGCCATAGTGAGGTGTGTCTGATGTCCTGTTTCCTGTTTCAGGTTTTATGTCATGGCCTGAGTTAGGTTTTTTTAAATTTATTTAGGATTTTCTTTGGCCAAGGGACTTAGAATCAAAAGACTTATAAGCCAATTAAACTTTCTAGGTCAGGTAGGAATTGAAGTAACCAGGTACTCATTAGCCCTTAAAATCCTTTGAAGCAATACAAGAGTCAAAAATTAAAAGCCAAAAAAAAGTTACACATCAAGAAAAACCAAGAGCATAGAATCAAGCTATACTGGGGGAAAATACCACTTCCATAGACCTCTAAGGCAAAGTACCTTACCATCAGGCCACGGCAGTCAGAATCACAGGAGCTGATGAAAGAGCTGAAGGAGAGAACCAGCGTCCCAGGCCTTTTTAAAGGGAGAAAGAGCTGAAAGCAGTAAGACAGAGCAATAGTTGAATCTAGGAGACATAAATACAAGAAGTTTTAAAAGAAGCTTGTTATAGCATTAAAAGCAAAGTTTTCCATAATTTGGCAAATCAGCACTTTAAGAAAACTTTAGTTTCAATATGTAGGTAATTTTATAATTTTCTTTACATCTCCTTTTTCTACCCACTGGTTCCTTTATATGTTGAACCTCTCTTTAAAGAACTTTTGAATTAGACAAAAATTATTTTCCCAACAAAGAATACATTTTTGGTACATTTAATACAAATCTAGGAAGCAAGAAAGGAGAATCACTTTACGATTTTAAGATTTTTTTTTTTGGGGGGGGGGACAGATTCTCACTCTGTTGCCCAGGTTGGAGTGCAGGGGTGCAATCTCAACTCACTGCAACCTCTGTCTCCTGTGTTCAAGCGATTCTCCTGCCTCACCCTCCCTAGTAGCTGGAATTACAGGCACACACCACCATGCCTGGCTAATTTTTTGTATTTTTAGTAGAGACAGGGTTTCACCATGTTCGCCAGGCTGGTCTCAAACTCCCGACCTCAGGTGATCTGCCTGCCTCAGCCTCCCAAAGTGCTGGGATTACAAGCCTAAGCCACCATGCTAGGCCCAATTTTAAGATTTCGAACCACACAGAAAGCTCACTATTTAAGCATCTATTCTATTCACATGTATTTAACTTTTCTATTTTTAACAGTTTTACCTAGACTACCTCCAAGAACCAAGATATCATGCAAAGCTAGTTACCATTTAAAGCCATTTTAACCATTTAAGAGCCTACAAACATCAGTGATTTACCTGGGTAAGTATCTTAAATTTTAGAAGATATAACATTTTCTTTAAAGTAACAAGTTTAGATTAGTCTTAATTGTTTAATTTATTCAACATTCTTTTTTATAAACCAATTGGATAGCATGTTAGACATAACACACATCACAATACTTGTATATATACAGAAACAAACATAACAAAGTGACCTGTATAAGATAACTGGATCCAAGCTATTTACAAAATCCTGACCTGTCTATCTGGCTAAACTTTATTTACCCCAACAGGTATGGAAGAGGCAATGAACAGGATTCTGTAGCATCAAATCAGGAAGAGAGAGGGCAAACCACATTGCTCAAGGGGAGACCTGGACATCCCTGAGCTGCCTGAGAGCTCCCCCAGCTGTGAAGACTCCAAAGAAAAATGTTCAGGTGGCTGCTTGTCTTCCACTGTGGGAAGCTGTCTGCTTCATCAAGGATTCAAGATCCTTAGTAAACTTATAAACTTATTTGGGCAAGGCAGCTTGTTGGGGCTAGTGGAAGAAGGTTAGCTTTAGTGTTGACAGGAAGCCTTTTCCTCTCCCACCAGGCACGGTTAGGACGTTCTCATTGCCACTGGCCCTTTGGCTTATAGTAGGCACACTGATTCTGGCCCAAGGGCCAGCGAGTTGGTGGCTGTCATCTGGGCATCCCAGACACCGATTTTACAACACTGTCTCAGGATAGGTAATTCTGAGGTGGCAGAGGGCTTAAAGCAGCTATTACTAATTGCACTTTTTGCCTATTTCTGTTGTGTTTTTTCACATCTTTTGCCTTTTCTCAATTGTTGTAAACTTTAAAGGCCCTGTTGGCTCACAGGGATTTGAGGTCCATTGCTGCTTTTTGTAGCTTTCTCCTAATGTCAGGCACAGCAGACTGAGTAACGAAATGCGTAACCAGGAAAGCTTGCCCTTCCGGGGAATCGAGGTCTGCATTAGTCTATTCCCTGAGTGCCTCAACCAAACAGCCCAGAAACGGGTGGGATTTTTGTCTTTTCCCTAAGTTAAAATATCTCTAACCTTGTCATAAATAACTGGCTTAACCACACTGTTTTTCTGCTGCTTTTTTCCTGTGGCACAGCAAGCAGACACCAATACTTGCAAGTCATGACAATTTAAATTAAAGAGCATGGACAGCTTAGTCAACTCCTCTGTAAACTTTTCTGGATCCTCTGAGAACTGGCTGAATTTTTCCTTGTATAAAACCAAATCCCACATAGAAAATGGGACATATATTCTAACTGTCCCCTCATTTCCAACAACTACTTCCCACAATGGACATAGGTTTGACTGTAGGGGCTGATATGGGACCTCGCTTCTGTTGGTACTGGTTGGACTTACTTTCTCATGCAGCAGGGGTATAGGCTAGTTGGATAGTGAGGAGGGGAACCTTATGACCTTGCAGTGGAATTCTGTGTTAGAGGACTGGCAGGACCTCAGAACTGAAGATCTGAGGAGACTCCAAGGAGGGCGTAGGCCTTCTAGGGGGAGCAGCTGGAAGGGAGCCCCTAG
>NW_012109208.1:592441-657144 GCF_000951045.1 Mandrillus leucophaeus
AAATCTAGGAAGCAAGAAAGGAGAATCACTTTACGATTTTAAGATTTTTTTTTTTTGGGGGGGGGGACAGATTCTCACTCTGTTGCCCAGGTTGGAGTGCAGTGGTGCAATCTCAACTCACTGCAACCTCTGTCTCCTGTGTTCAAGCGATTCTCCTGCCTCACCCTCCCTAGTAGCTGGAATTACAGGCACACACCACCATGCCTGGCTAATTTTTTGTATTTTTAGTAGAGACAGGGTTTCACCATGTTCGCCAGGCTGGTCTCAAACTCCCGACCTCAGGTGATCTGCCTGCCTCAGCCTCCCAAAGTGCTGGGATTACAAGCCTAAGCCACCATGCTAGGCCCAATTTTAAGATTTCGAACCACACAGAAAGCTCACTATTTAAGCATCTATTCTATTCACATGTATTTAACTTTTCTATTTTTAACAGTTTTACCTAGACTACCTCCAAGAACCAAGATATCATGCAAAGCTAGTTACCATTTAAAGCCATTTTAACCATTTAAGAGCCTACAAACATCAGTGATTTACCTGGGTAAGTATCTTAAATTTTAGAAGATATAACATTTTCTTTAAAGTAACAAGTTTAGATTAGTCTTAATTGTTTAATTTATTCAACATTCTTTTTTATAAACCAATTGGATAGCATGTTAGACATAACACACATCACAATACTTGTATATATACAGAAACAAACATAACAAAGTGACCTGTATAAGATAACTGGATCCAAGCTATTTACAAAATCCTGACCTGTCTATCTGGCTAAACTTTATTTACCCCAACAGGTATGGAAGAGGCAATGAACAGGATTCTGTAGCATCAAATCAGGAAGAGAGAGGGCAAACCACATTGCTCAAGGGGAGACCTGGACATCCCTGAGCTGCCTGAGAGCTCCCCCAGCTGTGAAGACTCCAAAGAAAAATGTTCAGGTGGCTGCTTGTCTTCCACTGTGGGAAGCTGTCTGCTTCATCAAGGATTCAAGATCCTTAGTAAACTTATAAACTTATTTGGGCAAGGCAGCTTGTTGGGGCTAGTGGAAGAAGGTTAGCTTTAGTGTTGACAGGAAGCCTTTTCCTCTCCCACCAGGCACGGTTAGGACGTTCTCATTGCCACTGGCCCTTTGGCTTATAGTAGGCACACTGATTCTGGCCCAAGGGCCAGCGAGTTGGTGGCTGTCATCTGGGCATCCCAGACACCGATTTTACAACACTGTCTCAGGATAGGTAATTCTGAGGTGGCAGAGGGCTTAAAGCAGCTATTACTAATTGCACTTTTTGCCTATTTCTGTTGTGTTTTTTCACATCTTTTGCCTTTTCTCAATTGTTGTAAACTTTAAAGGCCCTGTTGGCTCACAGGGATTTGAGGTCCATTGCTGCTTTTTGTAGCTTTCTCCTAATGTCAGGCACAGCAGACTGAGTAACGAAATGCGTAACCAGGAAAGCTTGCCCTTCCGGGGAATCGAGGTCTGCATTAGTCTATTCCCTGAGTGCCTCAACCAAACAGCCCAGAAACGGGTGGGATTTTTGTCTTTTCCCTAAGTTAAAATATCTCTAACCTTGTCATAAATAACTGGCTTAACCACACTGTTTTTCTGCTGCTTTTTTCCTGTGGCACAGCAAGCAGACACCAATACTTGCAAGTCATGACAATTTAAATTAAAGAGCATGGACAGCTTAGTCAACTCCTCTGTAAACTTTTCTGGATCCTCTGAGAACTGGCTGAATTTTTCCTTGTATAAAACCAAATCCCACATAGAAAATGGGACATATATTCTAACTGTCCCCTCATTTCCAACAACTACTTCCCACAATGGACATAGGTTTGACTGTAGGGGCTGATATGGGACCTCGCTTCTGTTGGTACTGGTTGGACTTACTTTCTCATGCAGCAGGGGTATAGGCTAGTTGGATAGTGAGGAGGGGAACCTTATGACCTTGCAGTGGAATTCTGTGTTAGAGGACTGGCAGGACCTCAGAACTGAAGATCTGAGGAGACTCCAAGGAGGGCGTAGGCCTTCTAGGGGGAGCAGCTGGAAGGGAGCCCCTAGGTGCTCCTTCCTGGTGCCTGGAAGTAACATGAGCCAGTAAAGGGCCATAAAAGCCTGTACGGAAGGGACCTTCTCCCATTTTAATAGGATATATCTAATTATAAAATAGCATTATAATGTACATAACCATGTTTAGGCCAAATCTCTTGGTTTTCTAATTTATGTTGGACCCAAATGGTATTGCAACAGAAAAATCAAGTCAAATTTGAATTTGCTCCAATAGACTAAAAGGCACCCTAGTGGCACATCCCCTGGATGCTTGTCACTGTCTTCATGTCCAACAAGGATTTCTACTAGGCCCATGAGTTTGTCTAAGTCTAGCGAGAGGGTAGGAAATTGGGCCCTTGTTTTTTCCATCTTAGATTCTTACTTTCTGCAAAGAAAGTGTAAATATAGGTAGAAAGGCATAAGAAAGTGGGTTATAATCATTTGTCAGTGAATGAACTGTGACAAAAGAAGTGTTTTTTTAAGTAATGTGAGGAAAGAAAAGTGTGATAAAGTGACAATAAAAAAAGAAAATCCTGTTATGGAAAATAATAACTTTAGGGCAGAAAACAGGAAAGGCAAGACCAAGATTCCCCTAAGGTGGACCTTCAACCCACAATCCTAGCAGGAATGCCAGTGTAAAAATCCTCAGGGCATCCAGGGGGTGGCCAAAAATAACAAATGTGGAAAACCTGAGTTCCTGTGTATTGGCCTTTGAGAGTCTCCACACCAAATGTCAAGAAACCTGGAGCATCCGGGAGCTACCAACAGTGAAACCCAAAAGCCTGACTGGGGCCACAGAGCAACATGACTCTGGCATCCCAGAGTCAACACAACAGGGGATCTCTCACAGCTAAGTGTCCTGCCTTAAACAATTGCCCAAATGTAGTTAGTGGGGAGCCAAAGGAAACACTGTAAACAAAACATAAATTTCAGGGTGGAAAATAAAATAAAATAGCAGACAGAAACATAAAATGGTATTAGTGGGGAAAGGACTGAGAGAAGGGGTGACAAGGATGTAATTGGTTAGGACTTTGAACTGACTATCTAGCCAAAGGCTGGTTCACCCAATATTGGCAGGGAGGGTGGAGGGGACATTTTTCTGCCCACCGGAGTCAAAATGGCACCAACCAGTCTCCAACTTAGGGCTGGGGTGAAGGTCTGCTCCCCAGGTTTCCCCAGCTTGGGCAGACTCAGCTGCTATGGAAGGAAGGGGAGGTGTCAGTGCAGATCAGTGACCCACCAGCTGCAGTGGCAGGTCCCACATGAGGTGGGGGTGCTCTGGATGCTCACTCATTCACTGGGCTCCACCACCTGCCAGGAAAGATGATGATTCGTAAAAGAGCCCTTGGCGGCCGGGCGCGGTGGCTCAAGCCTGTAATCCCAGCACTTTGGGAGGCCGAGACGGGCGGATCACGAGGTCAAGAGATCGAGACCATCCTGGCTAACACGGTGAAACCCCATCTCTACTAAAAAAATACAAAAAAACTAGCCGAGCGAGGTGGTGGACGCCTGTAGTCCCAGCTACTGGGGAGGCTGAGGCAGGAGAATGGCGTAAACCCGGGAGGCGGGGCTTGCAGTGAGCTGAGATCCGGCCACTGCACTCCAGCCTGGGCGACAGAGCGAGATTCCGTCTCAAAAAAAAAAAAAAAAAAAAAGAGCCCTTGGCTAGTGTTACAACTCTGCAGCTTTGATCACCATAGCACTGATCACCATCTTACCATCTCTCTGTCTCCCTGATCACCGTCCCCCAATCCTGCCATTCCACTGACCGCCAATTGCTGCCTCTCACTATCTCACTGTCCCAACAACTGTCAATCGCCAATCACTGCCTTTCCGTCTCTCTCCAGTTATTGCCTCTCACTGTCTCACTGACTGCCAGTTGCTGTTTCTTGCCACCTCGCTACTCACCATCTTGCCATCTCTCACTGTTTCTCATCATCTTGCCTTTCCACTGATCACCACTGTCTGCTCTCTCACCATCTCTCTGCTGATTGCCACTGTTCTCCTGTCTCACTACTGATTGCTGCTGTCTCACTGCTGTGTTGGTCACTGCCTCTTACTCACCATCTTTGTCTCTTCATGGTCGTCAGATGTTACAGGACAGGTGAGCCACAGAATGAGTGCTTAGCGTGGGAGGGCTCTTGTCTTTGCCCAGGAAAGAATTCCAGGCTGAGCTAGTGGTGGCAGGCAGCAATCTTTTGTTGAACGGTACTGTTCCTTGTGGAGCAGGGCTGACTTATAGGCAGTGTGCCCAGAGTCAGCAACATATGGGCTCTTGGCAACAATACTTATACTCACATAAACCTACTTTCAGCTACATGCAAATTAGGGGGCAGGTCAATACAAATTAAGGGGCAGGTTACTTAGAACTTTCTAGAAAAGGGGCAGTAACTTCCAGGTCATTGCCTTGGCATTTGTAAACTGTTATGGCGCTGGTGGGAGTATCTTATGCCAATGAGCAATAAGGTCAGCTGGGGATTACTTTAATCGTCATCTGCTGGTTCCTGCTGATCTTTTTTTTTTTATTTTATCCTATCTGGACCAGATCCTGTTTTGGTCAGCAGGACTGTGACCAAAAGACAAGTCCTTCCAGTCTCCTACCTCAACATTAATTAGATCATAGTTTTCTAATTAATTAATTATGACTTGTCAGCATTCTTGTTACATATTTAGCCATAATTTCAATTTAGGGGGAATTTGCCTGCACCACCCACTCCTCAGCTGAGAATCGATATCTAAAAATCACTGCATGAATTTGTTTTGTCATCTTCTCTGGTGGAGGTGGGACGGTGTCTTAGTCCACTCTTGCACACCTATATAGACATACCTGAGACTAGGTAATTTATAAAGAAAGAAGGCTTAATTGACTCACAGTTTTGCATGGCTGAGGAGTCTTCAGGAAACTTACAATCATGGCAAAAGGCAAAAGAGAAGCAAGTACCTTCTTACAAGGGAGCAGAAGAGAGAGTGAGCAAGAGGAAGTGCCACACTCTCAAACTGTCAGATCTCCTAAGAACTCACTATTATGAAAACAGCACTGGGGAAACCACCACTGTGATCCAATCACCTCCCACCTAGACCCTCCCTCAACATATGGGGATTATAATTCAAGATGAGATTTGGGTGGGGACACAGAGCCCAACAATATCAGAAGAAGGAAGGAAGGGAGGGAGGGAGGGAGGGAGGGAGGAAGGATTAGGTATCTTTTATAACAAGAAAATTGTCATATTTTTTCAGCAATACAGGTTCCATTGGTGAATATCAGGTCATCTCTCCTGTACCCGTGATTTTATTTGATTCCCTAAATGCCCCTCAGTAAGAAGGAAATGTGCACTAATTGGTTGAAGCTCAAAGTGATTATTCATTATGAAACCAATCCTACATATCAATTCCCTTTGAAGGATGTTTAGAAGAACTGCTGTTAGTTTTCTTTCATCTTGGAAAAGAAAAGGCAAAACCAAGCCAGCCAGGGTTTTTTCTGCTTCATTACAGCTCTAAAGCACATTTACTGAACAGTCATTTTTCAATATAGTAAATCTCTCTGGGAGTAGTTTATTCGGTGGGATGCAGAGATATCTTAGTTGGATAATTCATGCTCTTTGGTTTACCTTGGATGTGTAATTGAGGCCAGCTGCTGAAATGGTACCAACAGCAATAACAACATCAAGAAGCAATGACAAGTTCCAAGGGTTATGGCACTAAAAGAAGAGTGCAGGGCTACAGCTGTGACTGTGTTTCAGATCTCCAAGTGCCCATGTGAGTTCCTGGCTCAACACCATGAATACGCCAGGAGAGAGCCCTTGCCTGGTGAGCAACACAGACAGCAGAACAAGGGAAGTGTCAATGGGATCTGGCCAATAATTCCTATTAGAATATCTGGTGAATTATGACTTTTGAGAAGCAGTAATAATCTTCACATAAAGGTATTCCTATGTTGATTGTAATAAAAAGGAATCCAGTCCCCACCAGCCTCCCTCATTTGGATTCCCAAATTTCTCCCAAGTGGCTTCCCAGCCCTCAGCTCCACTCTCTCTGATTTCATTCTTCACCTTCTATCCAGAGCTATTTTCTCAAAAGAAAGTCTAGTCATGTTGTTTTCCTGTCTATATTCAGCCAGTGCTTACCCAATCTCATAAAATGAAGTGTGAATATTTACTGATGACAGAGACTATAAGGCTTTCACTCCTCTTCAAGTTTTCCTCTTGCTAGGTCACTTTCTAGTTGCTCTGATATTTTTTTCCATTTCACACTCTCCCCAAGCTTTTGTTAGCTTGTGACTTCTGCGCATGTTGTTCTCTTTACCTGAAATACTTTCCCTCCATTCTGCACTCTCCTTGGGTCCAAAATTCAAACATCTTTCCTTTAGGCTGGGAGTGAATAAGTCACCACCTTTAGCAGAAGACTAGGCTGTGCTCTTACATATCATAAATCCTTGTAGCACACCTTAAATAACAGTCTTCATACTTTAGGGTTATCACATGTTTAATATCTGTCTTGTTCACAACACTACAAGATCTCTGAAGGCAGGTGTCTTATCCGCTACATTACAAGACCTCTTAAGGTAGGGTTCACACTTGTCTCATTTATTACTGTGTTACATTACCTTGGACAGTTTCTAAAACATAGGGTCAATTAAGATTTGTTGAATGCACAGATCACCAGATGAGGTGCTCACAGGTCTCCCATCTTCCTCTGACTGAGGGCCTTACCAGTGAACCCATTTTCACCGTGAAATCCCTTTCTCTCTCTCCTATTTCATTCCTTTAAAAACAGAAAGCAATGACCTGACTTGTTGCTGATCCTTGAGTATGAACTTATTCAGTTAATGCCAAGTTCTTTACACACTCCATCTTTGGCTGGTTTAGAGCAATGGTTTGGGGATTGGAGAGCTTCCCCCTGGAGGGCTTAACACACAGTGTCCTGGACCCCACTCCAGAGTTTCTGGTGCAGGGATCTGTAGTGAAGCCTGAGTGTCTTCATTTTTAACAAATTCCCAGGTGCTGCTGACACTGCTGGTCTGGAGACTACAGGTTGTGAGCCACTGGTCTGAACATTCTGTTTAAAGTCACTTCATTTCTACGGTCTCACTGTCCTATCTTATCTCAGTATGTGGACCCCCCCCCCATCTAATTAACCTACGGTTCATCTACCTTTCATAAGATTAACACTTGGCCAGATCCTGCTGTGGCAGATACTCAGTGCAACATGTTATGTTTTGACCTTGCGTAGAGTTAATTAAGCAGGGCCTTTCTATGCCTGGTAAGGCCCAAAAATAAGCCAAAAATATATGGAACATGACCACGTAAAGAAAACCTGCTAGCGATTTTTGCACACTGATTTTATATCCTAAGGCTTTGCTGAAGTTGCTTATCAGCTTAAGAAGCCTTTGAGCTGAGGCAATGGGCTTTTCTAGATACGGGATCACGTCATCTGCAAACAAGGACAGTTTGACTTCCTCTCTTTCAGTTTGAATACCCTTTATTTTGTTCTCTTGCCTGATTACCCTGGCCAGAACTTCCAATACTCTGTTGAATAGGAATGGTAAGAGAGGGCATCCTTCTCTTGTGCCGGTTTTCAAGAGGAATGCTTCCAGCTTTTGCCCATTTAGGATGATATTGGTTGTGGGTTTGTAATAGATGGCTCTTGTTATTTTGAGGTATGTCTCTTCAATACCTAATTTATTGAGAGTTGTTAACATGAAGAGATGTTGAATTTATAGAAGGCCTTTTCTGCATCTATTGTGATAATCATGTGGTTTTTGCCTTTGGTTTCGTTTATGTAATGAATTGCGTTTATTGATTTGTGTATGTTGAACCAATCTTGCATCCTGGGGATGAAGCCAACTTGATAGTGGTGGAGAAGCTTTTTGATGCGTTCCTATATTCCAACAACAGGCAAGAAGAGAGCCAGATCATGAATGAACTCCCATTCACAATTGCTACAAAAATATTAAAAGACCAAGGAAAACAGCTAACAAAGGAAGTGAAGGAACTCTTCAAGGAAATCTACAAACCACTATTCAAAGAAATCAGAAAGGACGCAAACAAATGGAGAAACATTCCATGCTCACAGATAGGAAGAATTAACATCGTGAAAATGGTCATATTTCCCAAAGTGATTTATATATTCAATACTATTTCCATTAAACTATTGATATTCTTCACAGAATTAGAAAAGGCTATTTTAAAATTCGTGTGGAATCAAAAAAGAGCCCATATAGCCAAGACAATCCTAAGCAAAGAGAACAAAGTCGTAGGCATCATGCTACCCAACTTCAAACTATACTACAAGGCTACATTAACCAAAACAGTATGATACTGGTACAAGAACAGACACACAGACCAATGGAACAGAATAGAGAATTCAGAAATAAGACCGCACACTTACAACCATCTGATCTCTCACAAACCTGACAAAAACAGCAATGGGAGAAGACCTTCCTATTTAATAAATGGTACTGGGAAAACTGGTTAGCCATATGCAGAAAATTGAAACTGGACCACTTCCTTACATCTTAAACAAAAATTAACTCAAGATGGATTAAAGACTTAAATGTAAACCTCAAAACTATAAAAACCCTAGAAGAAAATCTAAGCAATGCCATTCAGGACATAGGCATGGGCAAAGATTTCATGACAAAAATGCCAAAAGCAATTGCAACAAAAGCAAAAATTGAAATATGATTAATTAAACTAAAGAACTTCTGAACTTCTGCACAGCAAAAGAAACTATCATCAGAGTGAATAGACAAAATACAGAATGGGAGAAAATTTTTGCAATTTATTCATCTGACAAACGTCTAATATCCAGAGTCTACAAGGAACTTAAATTTATAAGAAAAAAAACCCCATTAAAAAGTGGGAAGAGGACATGAACAGATACTCCTTAAAAGATGGAACACATGCAGCCAACAACCATATGAAAAAAAGGTCAACATCACTGATCATTAGAGAAATGCAAATCAAAACCACAATGAGATACCATCTCACACCAGTCAGAATGGCAGTTATTAAAAAGTAAAAACACAACAGACACTGGCAAGATTGTGGAGAAAAAGGAAACAATTATACACTGTTTGTGGGAGTATAAATTAGTTCAATCATTGTAGAAGACAGGGTGGTGATTCTTCAAAGACCTAGAGGCAGAAACACCACTTGACCCAGCAATCCCATTACCAGGCATATACCCAAAGGACTAGAAATCATTCTATTATAAAGACCTATGCTTGTGTATGTTCATTGCAGTACTAGTTACAATAGCAAACACATGGAATCAACCTAAATACCCATAAATGATAGACTGGATAAAGAAAATTTGGTACATATGCACCATGGAGTACTATGCAGCCATAAAAAGGAAAGATATCATGTCCTTTGCAGGGACATGGATGGAGTTGGAAGTCATTATCCTCAGCAAACTAATGCAAGAACAGAAAACCAAATACCACATATTTTCACTTATAAGTAGGAGCTGAATGATGAGAACATATGGACACAGTCGGGGGAACAACACACACTGGGGCCTGTTGCGTGAGGAGTGAGGGAGAACATCAAGAAGAATAGCTAATGGATGCTGGGCTTGATACTTAGGTGATGGGATGATCTGTGCAGCAAACCACCAGGGCACACATTTACCTATGAACAATCCTGCACATCTGCACAGGTACCCCTGAACTTAAAATAAAAGTTGAAGAAAAAAAAAACAAAGAAAAACTGCATAGTTATTGACTCTATTTCACAGCATTAGGGAGAGTTGATGATAATTTATATTGTAATTGAATCTTTTCTGGATCAATAGCTGTGAATGACATTTTCATCCTGTATTTTCATAGTCATCTTTTTCTCTAAGGCCAAAGTACCCAGTAAACAGGGTTTTGTTTTATTTATTTATTTATTTATTTATTTATTTATTTATTTATTTGGAGTGCTCTCCATATCTCTTACAGTATTTACTTTCCAAAATTACCTTATAGGCATGATTCAATATGCTCAGATACAAAGAATCAGTTACTTTCTTTGGTTCAGGTTTTCACTTCCATTTAGATCATAGGCCCCTAAATTTTGACTACAGTTAATGAAGTAAACACAAAGCATGACGTTTTTACCCAATATCAAATATTGGGTCTAGAAAAATTCCAGGACATTTTGCTCATCTCATCACTATCGCATGCTTAATCTGCAAGATTCCCAAGGGATTTCAGCTTCCCTGTTGTTACAGAACCGAGCTTGTGTCCACTTACCCAGCGCAGCAAACACTGGCATGGGGATTAGCAGCTAGAGAAAGTGAGAAGTTTATTGTGGGGAAGCTAATGTTTAAGAAACGCACTCCCTGATGGCTCACAGGTATGAGTTTTTAAAGGTGAGAAGGTAGATGTTTCAGGTAAAGTCATAATCAGTACATGGAGGCCATACACTGGTTTGACCTAAAAAAGTGGGGTATCTCAGAGCGGCGGCCACAGGTCAGAGGTGGATTCAAAGATTTTCTGATTAAGGAAGGGAAGCTTTGTCTAAAGACTTGAGTGTCAGCATAAAAGTGTTAAATCCGGCCTGTTGGTGTGGCTTCCTTCAGGCCCCTTAGGAAGATATTTAGAACAAATAATGGTGGTCAGGGCTCAGTCCTCAGATCCCTCTTGTCCAGGTGCCAGCAGATGTATTTGGTGGAGTCCAGGTTTCTGAAAAACAACTCAGGGATATACGTTAAGATGTAATGTTTAGTTTCTATGGGAAACCCAACATCTCATAACTAACTTCCTTGGCTATAGTGTTTAGCTACAATTACTTTCTTGCTTAGTAAGTTACTCGTTTACTTCTCAGGGCTGGCTGGATGCCTGGAATGTCTTTTAAAGAAGCTTAAAATTGTCCTTTATTTCCATGCTTAAGGGGTGCAGCAGGCACCTAAGACAGGTCCCAGCTCTGTCTCACTATAACATGTTGAGGGGCTCCGAAGTGTTGAGAACTTACATGCTGACTTACCAATTTGATGTTGATTAGAATTGGTTCGCCCTCCATCCAGTCACTCAATAAAGCACAAAAACAACAAAACTCATTGTATGAGGTGCTGTGGGAATCAAAGACTTATAAACCAGGGGTGTCTTACCTTGAGGATCTTATCATGTGATAGGAAAAGATACACAGACAAGTGATTGCATAACACCAAAAAGAGATATAATGAGAAAGTTAAGTCTACCCAGAAGAGGAAGTATGGTAAAAGAGCTTAGACTTTAAAGGAAGGAAGATTTAAATATCACATCCAGTCCTTGTTAGGCAGGGGGGCACTTACCCACTGCAAACTTTTGGTTTTTTCATCTGTAAAAGTGAGTAGTATATAGAATTATATTTTTAAGAGTTTGCAATATTGTATGACACTGTTTAGTAAGGGTTGTACTCTCAAAAAGATGCTGTGGCTAATGTTAGGCATGGTATTCAGATTAAAACTGAGTGTTTCTTTCACAACCATTTTCCTGTCTCCTGGGGTCAGATAACATCCCTTTCCAAACTGTTCTCACTTTTCTGCCCTCTGCAGCCTTTGCTGTCTGTAGCCTTAGCAACCCATTCATGTGCGGAAGATCATGAGGAAGAGCACCAGGCAGCCACTCCAGAGGCAAGGTCAGGAACCCAGGTGCCCTGGAGCTCACTCTAGACTCTCTGTGCTGCTTCCGGTCTGAATTTAGAGACAGGATCAAAGTACATAACAGTGGATTAAGCCACCACATGAACTACACACACACACACTCTCACACACACACACACGCACACTCACACACACACTCTCACACACTCACACACTCACTCATACACTCACACACACACACACACTCATACACTCTCACACACTCTCACACACTCACACACACACAAACTCACACACACACACTCACTCACACATGTGTGCACCCCATGAAGAATGGAACTGAGTGCAGCCTGGCAGCTTTCCCTGCTGGAAGCAAATCTGGGCTTGTTAGATGCTGAGTACTGTCTGTTTCAGGCTAACACAGATGTGTGGAGGCCTCTGTCAAGTGCACCCAGTTGAGCCAACAGACCATCCAATCCCAACCTGAACTATGTCTTTTGACTTCATCTAAGAAAGGCACAAAGCACAGCTGGAAAGAAATGTGGTACAGGAGGCGGAACTAACTGGGCAGCAGGCTTCTCCTAGGCATGTTCGTTTTATAGTAGGGACAGAGGTGATCCGGATATTCCTCTCCCAGTCTTCCCTCATACAAAAGCACATATGCCCATTCCTATCCCGAAAGGCATGAGCATTCAAGAAACACACCATCTACTTCTAAGGGAAAAACACACTTTGATGGATTTAAGGTAGAGTAGGAGGTACACAAATGAGTAACAGCGCCTATGCACTTTCTATCTCCATAACTGTGCACATCACATCCACAGAAATATCCAATTTCATATTCCTCATTTCATTATGAAGTGACAAGAGTTTCATTTACAATGCCAAAGAAATCTATTGCTGACTTCAATCACAGCCGGTCATGTGGTAATGTGACTGCTGTACTCCAGCATGGTGCTGGACAGTTTATGCATACAGCGTGATGATAAATTAATCCACCAAGAAATACAAATGTGTACAGTTATGTGTAACATACTCATGTGGTGTCTGTCATATATTAGGGAGAGGAATAGACTCTGATGACCTCACTGCTTTCAGCCAACAGAGGGTGAACAAGAGCTTAGTGCAAAGCACTCAGCAAATGGAGGAAGGTGGGGACCCCCTTTCCAGGACAGTAGTACTCAGGGGCCACCATCCCTGAATCCAACCCTGTCATCTGTCATGCCACAGAGTCTGTAGCTCTATGACTGGGTTTGTGTCTCTTCTCTTTCCTCTGTAGTTATGTGGGGCTTGGTTTTTTTTAATTTTTTTTAAGATCATTTTAGATTTGGGGGTACTTATTCAGGCTCGTTGCATGGAAACATTGCATAATGCTGAGGTTTGGGCTTCTATTGAACCCATCACCTACATAGTGAATGCAGTACCCAATAGGCATTTTTCCAACCTTTGTCCACCTCCCTTCCTGCCTCCTTTAGGAGTCCCCAGTATCTATTGTTTCTATCTCCATGTTCATGAGTACCCAGTGTTCCGGTCCCACTTACACGTGAGAACATTCGGTATTTGATTTTCCATTTCTGCATTAATTCACTCAGGATAACAGCCTCCAGTGGCATCCATGTTTCTGCAAAGAACATGATTTTGTTCTTTTTTATGGCTTCATTGTATCTCACAGTGTACATGCACCACATTTTTTTTATCCAAGACACCAATCAGTCACCTAGATCGGTTCCATGTCTGAATGTATATTCCTTTGGGTACATAGTCAGTAATGGGATTATTGGATTGGATGATAGTTCTGTTTTAAGTTCTTGGACAAATCTCCAAACTGCTTTCCACAGTGGCTGAACTGATTCACATTCCCACTGACAGCGTGTAAGTGTTCCCTTTACTCCAAAAACTCACCAGCATTTGTTTCTTTACTTTTTTTTTTAAGAGACTTGCTCTCACTCTGTCACCCCAGCTGGAGTGCAGTGGTGTGATCATGGCATTACTAGACTTTTTAATATTAGCCATTCTGACTAGTGTGAGATGGTATATCACTGTGGTTTTGATTTGCATTTATCTGATGACTGGCGATGTGGAGCCCTTTTCCTTGTTTGTTGGCCATGTGTATGTCTTCATTTGAGACATGTCTGTTGTTTTAACCAGCGTTTATTTAAAATGCATATTGATTTCATTAATCTATTTGAAGAAATTTAATAGAATGAATTCAAACTGAAGCTTTTTCAGAGAATTCTAGAGGCCCATGCCCATGCCACTTTATACAGACATGCTCAGGTCCAAAGTTTTTCATTCAGCTTTCATCACTAGCATCCTAATTGGACCTGTATTCTTAGAGAAGATTTACCAGGTGCATCAACAAATAGATGATACTTCCCACTTGCAGGGCAGAGCATGGAATTTCCCATCTCATGGTCCAAGCACTCTGCTCCGTAAGTTTTAGTGTTCTGGCTTATAGGTAAATAAAATGCTCTCAGATGCTTTGAAAATAGTGGTGCTTATTAAAATGATGATGCACTGTTTTTCTTCCCCTGCCTGTGTAAATCAGGCCTCCTTTTGCAAATCCCAGCCTTTCGGTGTGCCTACCTGGGAGTGGGCACTAATGAGCTATTCTCATGATGTGAACTCTGTGTTCTTGGTACACATCTCATTCCAACCAACCCACAGGGGAAGAAATGAGAGCTTATCATTCACTATGTTCAAAGTGAACTGGAGGAGAAGTTGGAATTGATGCAGGAGAAAACCATCTAGATGGCTCAGGGGGCAAAGTCATGAGATTCACAGGTTCAGAAATTATTTCTTTAGCTTTCCCAAGAAGAGTCAACCATTCAAAGCACTATGACTGCTTGCCCACAAGTGCCTTCTACAGGGCACTCCAGGGTCTTAAGAGAGTTCACTTCATTACTTCACAGTGTTTCTGAATCATTTTCATGTGCAACAGTTGGAGTGTCAGGCGGTGGGTTGGGGGATGCCTAATAAGTTCTAAGAACTTTTAAAATGGCTAAAGCCTGCATGAGAAAACATAGGATTCTATGGCTGCTCCCCTAGGTTGCCAGGGACTTCCTTAGTCCCCAAAGGTAAATGACAGCTATTTATTGGGTGGGAATCACCACTGCACAGAGAGATAAGTCAGGAGAGGTGTGGCAGAACAAGCATCAACATGAGGAGAGCAAACCTGGGCTTGCATCTTTTGGCTGAGATCTGAGTAGCCTTGGGGAAGCTATCTGATCATCAATGATCTCCAGTATGTCAGCTATAGAATCACTTATAGAGACTTCCATGGAACCACCGAGTGCCATGTGCTCCCCTACCTGTCTCATTTAATCTTCACTACACCTTGGGAGACAGATATTAGTATCTCAGTGTTTACAGTCTTTGAAAGCCATTAAATGTATTCAGTGAGTTCATTAGTCAATATTATATAGATATATTGTATATGTATGTATGTGTTTTGATATAGGTAATGTCACCTGCCTAGTGGCTAATGCTAGGACTGAAAGAGCAGACGGAGGCTTTAGTAATAAGATAAGAAATTAGAAGCTTGGAAAATATTATAATTCTGAGAACAGCACTGTATTTAATTTGGAAAATGGGATTCATAATTCATTAATAGAAGATTTACAAATTAAAGTCATTAAAGTATAAAATAAACATCATTAATAGATGATTCTTCACTAAAAAGAGTTGAAGGAGGTGGTATGACAAATGCTTGTTTCTAGTGTAAACATATGGAAGTCAATGCAATTAATACATCTGAGCCCTATGCATGAAACAGAAATGATCAAGACCTTTCTGCTATTTCAGTTGAAACATTAAGCTCCATTGTGAAGCTTGAAAATAGTTCCTATGCCTGTTTTCTTGAAAATGATGGCAATGTGAATACAAATGCAAACCCACTGAACAGTCAAGGATTAATGTCACTGTCTACTTCAGGTCACACTTATCTGTGCGCACAGACACATCCTTGGCCTATGTCCACATACTTCAATTTCTGGGTGAATGTCATATGTAGGCAAAGAAGCTTTTATTAAAAATGGGGGATTGCAAAGATTATACATTCCTCCTGTTTTTCATCCCAATCCCCTGATCCTTGAGTCTGCTCCTTACACCTATACCTTCACCAAAAGGGACCACAGCACAATGAAAGAAACATAAACTCCTTCTTGATAGAAGCTCAGGCAAATGGACCAGCAAAAGAGGATTCCCACACCGTGTGAGCTAAAACCCACGATATGCTTATATGTGGGAATCACTTACCTTTGCTTTCCCAGTCTCTATAGACAATCACAATGTGACCCTGGTGTCAGGACTTACTCACAGTCACTCTGAATATGTGATTCCAGAAATGTATTGGACACACATGCATTGTATTTACAAATCCAGGAAAGGTTGGTGTAACTGAAAAACTGAGGGAGGATCACATTTGAAAAGACAGACCACATCTTCATCAGACTTTGAAGGTCCTTTTGAAGAGCAGCTGAAGTCAGTGAGGCCAGAACCAGCCCTGGCACTGAGTGTCAGCATGGGCTAGGCTGGACTGGCCAGTGCCAGACCTGGGCCCTAAGCACCATTTGCCAGCTGAAGGGGACCAGTCATGAGGGGTCAAGACAGCCAGTTGGCTCAAGTGTCATCTGAACAAAGAGATTCTGCTCCACAATATCTTTACTGTGCTGATTCACCCCAGCAGAATCTCAGGCTTAACGACCCTGCCTCTCCTCTATTCCTCTTCACTGTCTTCTTTTGTAACTCCCCACTCTCACTCCCAGATCCATGAAACGTCAGTATTTTTCTGTTACCTAGATAGATCATCTCTGTCCTTTCGCTTAACTTCTTTTCAGAGTAACCACTAGGGTTAAGGTTGCAAACTGTTTAAGAAAAGAAAAAAGGTGGTCATTTTTAGACACTACTATGACACTTTTAATAGACTCTTTTCTTCAGATCTTTACAGGGCTGAACAGTTTCCTACAGCTTCCCAGATTGTCACTTTGAAAACTGCCTTTTTATTGAATCTCTTCCACTCACATAAACTGTGACTCATTTCACCAATCACAAACAACACTTACCCCTGAAAATTGGCAAAAGTCTAAATCAATCTCAGGAAAAGAAGTCACACAACATGAGCAATTAGTAGAATATGGTAATTATGCACTTCCTTGGTCTCATTTTAAAACCATTTTATTGAGTGTTTTAAAAATAGATTACAAAATCTATCACAATCTGTAAGGGAGGGTCTTGGTTCTGTTCATCAAACTGAAATGTTCATGGTTCCAGTGGTTCCAGGAGGATGGTGCAGAGTCTTAGGGCCAAAGATTGGACCCCTGGTCTTGATAAGTGCAGGAGACATACCCACTTGAGGATGCCTGCCATGACCCTCTCCACAGTGAGCAAGCCCCTGTGGCCAACACTAGCATCATCCATAATCTTTCACATTTGAACACGCAGAAAACCCATAAGCATATCAATTTCTAGACTTTGACACGGCTCCATTCCACCTCATCCTGGAAATACTTATCTAAGTATTTCCCAGTCTGCATTTATCTAATGTAGTGACTATGACATTGTCTAGTACTTTTTTAAGATTGACATTCAAGAAGGATTTGAGAGCTGAAGACTGCCATGACTGTGTATTTGTTAATAATCTCCATGGAGGCACTTTCCTAAAGCAGCAATTTGCCTCATTGTCCTATGAAGACCTAAGTCCACCTGTCCAGGATGAAATACTCCGCTTACATCCCTAACTTGATGTTGTCCATTCTAGGCACTGTGTTAAGCTGCTGCGAACTGGAAGGTTCTATGTAGCTATGGCATGGGAGCATTTTGTTTTGTTTTGTCTTGTATGCAGGATAATGTCTACCATGGAGCTCTCATGGGGTCAACATCCTTAGTAAAGCACACTTAGACACCAGTAATAATACCGGCCAATAAAAATGCAACTCTCGGAGAAGAGCACTGCAGCACTCTACAATGTTGGCATTACTCACTGTCATCAAATGATTCTTAATTCAGTAGCTAAAACGCCCATGTAGATCATGTGAAGTTGCCATTTCACAAAACTAGTTGGTAGTGTTACAAACACCAACTTAGAATCCCCTATGATTGTAATAAATTAAACACATTGTCCCAACTTAATCATACCCTCTTCTTCACCTCTTTACTCTACCAAGGCTAACATTTGACCACCCCTTTGTAGGTGCTGCTGTGCATGTCCCAGAATCTCATGGAATTTTATGGAGAAGGACATGTCAGGCATAGAAGAATGGTCATCATGGTAGAACAGTGGCCCCAGCATCTTCCTCCATGCCTGGACACCCTGGACTTGTTGGGGGTGCACACTTGCTGATCGTATATGCCACCTGCCCTCTGGGCTTCCCATGGGCCCACGTGAAATATCTTCAGAGAGCGTTTCCTCACATGCTCCAGTGGAGCAGAAGTCTCCGTGCTCACAGACCTTTGTATGAAACCAACAAGAGAGGCTGCTGCGATTTCTGTCATGTAGGCAAGGCGACTATCACAACAAAAAGCAATCAGGCCCTTAAATCTGAGCCTCTTCCAGCCAGACAGTGCCTTTTCCTTGAATGGAACATTGGTTTACCTAATCATATGAACTCTGTGCTTCAAGTTTTCTCCACGCTGTCTCCTGCTGCCCAGTGTTTCTAGAAGTCTTGGTCCATGCCACGGTTGTTTGGTCTCTGCTCTTTTCCAACAGATACTGGTTGCCATGGAAATATGGAGGGCATTCAGTTTGGACAAGACTCATCGAATCTCTTTATGAAATGAAATTACCATTAGTCATTTCTCTTGGCTCTCTGCAGCAGCAGCTGACATACATCCCACAGCTAAATAAATGGCTCTGGGTAATTAACCTAAGAGTCTCTGTGCTGATGTGGCATAAACATAAGGAGATAAACCTCTGGTTTTAGACGGGCTTATCCAGTTCCTGCACACCCTTAAACCTTATGAGAAAAAAGACCCTAGGCAGAGACTATTAGAAGCATGAGAGGACTTTGACTCCTGAAGGTGATCTGCAAACTTGAAGGGGAAATTGCATTCACTTGAGGAAATTTCAGTAAGTGGAATGCAGTTCATCTGCAATTGCTCCTGACCTGGACTGACAAAGTGCAGCCCAGCACATGATAGGGCCGGGGTGAATCAGGGAAGAAACCTGGGAACCCATTATGTCCCAGCAAAAACTACTCCCCTTTATCCTGCAAAAGCTACTGACCTGTGAACAGTGTGAGGAAAGAGTCTCTTTGGAAATGTCCGTGTGTGTGTGTGTGTGTGTGTGTATTTGATGAAATAATACTTTCATATAGACATAAATGCTAGTAACCATATTTTAAATAATAACAATACCCATTTAATTTTCTTTTCCAAGAACTGCAGGTGAGTTCAGGTCTAGAAACAAGTCTGTAGCAAGTCAAATTTTATACTTCTAAGATGTGCTGCAGGGGGACTTCCTGGCTTGAGGTGTTTTACTTGGCTCCCAGCACCCCTGCATAAAGTCAGGGCCCCAAGAGCCTGAAGCAGTCAGACCAGAGACCTGATATAGCCCACGCCCACCCAGGCGTGGGAAGCATTGTGAGGGGTGGGAATGAGGGCCAAGAGGGGTGTCTGGTGCTCACTCTGCTACTGGCCAGCTTTGCAGCATGAATTATGAAGTCTCATGTCTGTTGGCTTCAGTGCAGAGCAGTGAGAGCTCTGAATTAAAAGAACATCAAGGCTGTTTCAGACCTGAAACTCTAATCTGAGGCCTATGTGGAGACCCTTGATTGGGCAGGTCAGTTCAAATTGTGCTGTGTAGGTGTGCTCTTCTCACCAGGGCTAATGCTGGTAGACAGGAAGAGACACCTAGGGAGTCCAGCAAAGTTTCCGAACCTGCCACAGGCTGCTGCCACCTTGCACCATTCATCCGTCAGCCTCATTTGGGGGAAAGAATGGCAGTGCATGGGACAATCAAACCGCAATTAATTGCTGAACCTCACAATGCTGACTTGAAATACCATGGCCTGACTAGACAAATTACCATGACAAATGGATATGACCACATTTTTTTTTTTTCAGATTCAGATGCTCTCACTGGGAAGAGGCAGCAGATGGCTCAGCACAGTTCAGCTTTCTCTATAGTGCCTCTGTCCTGGTGAATGGGGGTGATGGTGACTGACATCTCCCACTGCCATGAAAAGTTGTTATAATTATGATAGGGGCCTCTTAATAAAACAGGTATATATTGAACTTAAGACATTAAAGCTATTATTGTTATGTTACTATCTCCTCTCTTTTTTCAATATTTTTTTGTTGACATGTAATTCAAATACCATACATCACCCATTTAATGTGCATATAATAGCATTTTTATTATACTTACAGAGTTGTGCAATTACCACCAGATTCAAGTTTAGAACAAGTTCATCACTGCAAAACGAACCCCATACCCATTAGCAATCACTCCCAATTAGTCCAGTTCTCCCACAACCTAGACACCATCACTCTTCTTTCTACTTCTACAGATTTGCCTATGCTGCACATTTCATTGATATGGAATCATATGGTATGTTGTCTTTTGTGACTGGCTACTGGCTTCTATCATTTAGCATAATGTTTTCAAGTTACTCATGTTGTAGCATGTGTCAGTACTTCATTTCATTGAATTGCTGAACAATATTTGATTGTATACATATACCACATTTCGTGGATTATCAGTTGATAGACGTGTAGGTATTTTTCACTTTTTGACTACTATGAATAATGTTGCTATGAACACTCATGTACATGCTTTTGTGTTGGCAAATATTTTTATTTCTCTTGGGCATATACCTAAAAGTAGGTCATAGGATGGGTCATAGGAGACCTCTACGTTTAACCTTTTAAAGAATGGCTGGACTTTTTGCAAAGCAGCTGCGCCATTTTACATTCCCACTGGCAGCCTATGAGGGCTCCAGGGTATCCACATCCTCTCCAGTACTTATGTGTTCATTTTTGTAAAGCCACCATGGTAGTTATGCAGTGGGATCTCACTGTGGTTTTGATTCACATTGCCTCTATGGAGACTGCCATCCATCTTTCTATGTCCTTTTTGGCTGTCTGTATATTCTTTGCAGACTGTTCAAATCTTTGCCCATTTTTAATTTGGTTATTTGTCTTTTTACCATTGAGTTGGAAGAGTTCTTTATATACTCTTGACACAAGTATCTTATTTTATATATATATTATTTTAAAATAGATATGTTTAAAGTTTTGTCTATTGTCTTTTTAATTTCTTGGGTGTATAACAGATTTTTTATATTTTGATAATATTGTATTCATTGTTTTTCTTTTATTGCTTTTGATTTTTGTGTCATATCAAAGAAGACCTTGCCTATCTCAAGATGACAAAGATTTACACCTCTATTTTCTTCTAAGAGTGTTAGAATTTTAGCTCTTAAATTTCAATTTGTAATTCCTTTTGAGTTAATTTTTGTAATAACTGCTTTAAATTCTGTGTTTTCTAAATATTATATTTGTGCCCTCTCAAAGGCAGTTTTTATTCTTTGTTTTGCTTTTTCCATGTATAGGTCAGACTTTCTTCTTTTTTTGCGTCTTGCACTTTTTTTGTAGAAAAATTATGAATTTAACATGATATATTGTAACATCCATGAATACTGACTCCTCCCCCACTCTCCAGTGTTTGTTGTTGTTGTTTGTTTATTGACGTGTTTGATAACATGGTTAAACTATTTTAGTGAGGTCTACTTTACTGTACGTAGCCTCTACTGTCAGTCTTCAAGGGGCTCAGCCATGGCATGCATAAAGCCACCATGAAATGTTGGAGGTTTTCTTTCAGGGTCCTTTTGGTGTCTTTTTCTTGTCTTTCTGCTAAGCTAATTGCTTCTCTGAGTATCACACCCTGTTGTAAGGCTCCACTAATTGTGAACTGATCGCTCTATTGTTTTCAACGGTGACCAGGCACATAAATTGCTCTACATACTCCTTCGTTCAAATTTGGGCTCCTTTGCAAAAGTAGTTTTTGAGGCTAGTCTTTGAGGTTTGTTCCCAACCCTAGAGAATTCTTCTCGGTTGTCTGTTTCCCTGGTTCTCTTTGGGAAACTTCTAGCTGGTCTATGCTTTAATATGTTTCCGTCCTCAATCTATTAGAGTCTTCTTAATAGCTTACCATGAAATCTCTAGTGTTTTCTACAGTGCCCTTGGACTTGAACTTCCCCATACACTCTCTTCCAAATAAAGCCAGTTACTTTCAGAACATTCTTATGGCTTGCCTTCCCCCCACTAATAAAAGCCTATAAGCCACTTTTCCACAACTGAGAACAGAGACAGTGGGCCCTTTCTTTCAGAGAGACACCTCTGCTTTATGAACGGTACTAGGTGAGGGTCAGAAACCTCAGGTCTTCTTGGCTTGCCTCTCCTGGTGGGGAACCTCTACCCTACAAGTGAGCTAGGGCAATTGGAACTACACTACTTTTGGCCTTCATCAGTGGGGGATACATGGAGGAAAAGAGGCCCCAGCTTCTCAGCCGTTCTTGCCTAGGATAGAGACTCTGTAAACAGATCTGGAGTGATGAGAAATGCTGGTGTCCTGGTTGTCCTGGGAAGATAGCCCTAGACTGGGAGCTAGTAGGGGAGGGACTCCTGTACTCCTAGCTGCACCCACCTTGAGTAGAACATTCATGATTATTGAGCTGGAAGAAGGAGGAGGGGCATAGCTAATGGCTTAAATGTGATTTAATAGAATTTTCTTGAATAAACATTTCTTTCTTTGCCATATGCACTAAGAACAGTTTCCAAACACTTTAAATGTTTTTGTACACATAATTTTCATCAGTTATGATTATTTTACTTAAGAAGGGGTCCATGGAACTTCTCATACACCAGTCTAAAGGTCATCTCTCTCATTTCTTTTCAAAAAAGATAATTACAATTTTAGGCAGTTGAATCTTAAATTCATTTGGAGCTGAACTGGTTTGGAGCTAATTTATAATTAAGGCCTCAGTCACTTTTTCTCCAGTAATGATAATATTGAGCAATACAGTGAAAACACTTGAGCACAATGTCTAGGTCTACTTGTAACTAGCTCTGTAAATCTCCACAGGGTGTTTGTCTTTTTATTACTAGCCACCAATATATTGAGTTGGAATATCACCAAGTTTTCTAGGAATCTATGAAAAGCGATTCCATTATGTTTGAGTGATTTTATGATTTAAAGAAGATCCTTCTCATATGTTGTGTTATTCACATGTGATACACACCAAGACCCTGTGGCCTGGAGCCATGTCTACTTATTTTCTGATGTTTGGCCTACAGGGTGCAACACGCTTTACTGCATGCTGAGCTGCCTGGTGTTTGCTCAGTTCACAAAGTCTTGATCAGCCTGTGATAGACGTGTTGCAAGTATGATTCAGGCTGACCCATTCCAAATGATGCACCCTCAGGTCCTGGTGTCTGATGTTAGTGCACCTGCAAGTCCTGATGCTCCCAAAGTGCCAGCCAGACAATCTGCCTGACCTGCATGTGTTCAGAAGAGCCGGACTCCCACAGCTCAAAAGAGAGGACATCGAGCTAGGAAGAGGAAGCAACTAATTCTGCCGTTTAAGTTCATGGTTTTCTTTCAATCATTTCATGGCTCTGGGCCTCAGTTTCTCAACTGTAAAATGGTAACATTTGTCAATATATATGTCACCTGTGTTTACAGATGAATTATTTACTTTCACTGGATGACTGCGGGTTCCTGGTAGTGAGGTGGCTAAGGCAGTTGTTTAGGCTAGGAATGCCCAGTTGTCAATTCGAAGTTGATTACTTTTCTGAAATATAAACTCTCTGATTGCTCCTACTCTCACTGGGACATTGAGTGTGAGTACGTGCATGTCAGAAATCGGTTTTGTCATTTTCTGTTTGTTTTTGTGGCAAACCGGAAGGCACTGAGAATCAACTCTAGGTAGATGGTAGGGAACAAAAAAGTGTGTTGCGAGTAGGAGCCTCAAAACAGAAACTGTGCTCCTTATCCCAAAATCCCACAAGACTTGAAGAGGGCTTTGAAGTTCTTCAGATAATGAAATAGGTTCCGAAGCCTTTTCAAGAAGAGTCAGAGGACGCCAAGGACACAGCTCCATGCCTGTTTTCCACACAGGAGAGGCCAGTCGTCATTTGATTCAGAAGTTCTATATCACCAGAGACTAAGAAAACTTTCAGATAACTGCAGAAACTCCAAAATACGGTTTTAAATAAATGAATATATATCCTTAACAGAGCTTCCTTTTTCTGCATGTAAAGTGAATAATTTAATAAAGCTGCTGATAGTGTGTGTAACCTCAGCCCCAGCTCCCAGGAGTGGCACTTCCATCCTTTTCCCATGCTGGTAGTGCAGTGAACTGAGCTGAATTGGGGAGATCATTAACAGGAACTGGTAGCAATTCAGGAGGTGAAGGGTCCCTTGGGCAAGGGGAGAAGAGATTGGCGAAGAAACTTCATATCCAAACAAAACCATAAGAGAAGCCAGCCCAGCGTCAACAGGGCTGGAGAAGAGGGGTGCCCCCACAAGGGGTGTCCCCAGGCCGTAGGATAAAGTAGGAAGGCAAGGAGGGCAAGGAATGGCTTTGCATGGGAATGACACCTGGCACCTAGAGAGGCTGTTCTGGCAATGATATCTGAACACAAGGAAATGTGTCGCTGCATCCACTGCAGACCCTACTCCTCCCCAGCAGGAGGGGAAGCGGGCAGTTGATGGTATCTCTGTCTGTCACGGCATAAAATTACTCACGAAACCTGCTTTAGTAAAGGCAGCCATTTAAAAATAGATATTGATGCATAATAGACATGTTTATAAGGTCCATGTGATATTTTGATACGAGCATACAAGGTGTGATGATCAAATCTGGGTAACTGGAATATCCATCACCTCAAGCACATATCATTTACCATATTCCAGGTGCTGTACTAAGCACTTTATGTGAAACACACCTTTTAATACTCTTCAGAGCCACAGGAAGGTGGCATTCTTATCCCCATTTTAAAGACAAAAAATATTGAGGCTTCAAAGATATGTAACTTGGCCAAGTGCTGAGCAGCAGTGGAATCTGAACCCATGTCTTTCTAAGTAGAGCTCATGCTCTAACTCACGTGCCTTCCTGCCTTCTCCAGATCAAAAGTTACCTGCTGGCCATCAGCTCACTGCTGCGGGCAGTGGGTGCAGAGCGGGTGCTCCGTGTGGCATGGGGACTCCACCTTCAGAGCAGGCAGTCACCTGCCATGTGGCTGCGTGCCTTTGAAGAGGCTGCTTAACTTCCAGGAGCATTGGCTACTTCTGTCAAAGAAGGATGACACTAAGACATCCAGCCTCACGGTGTCACTGTGGGGATTCGCAGATAATTACGTGAAGGAAAGTTGCTGTCTGCACAAAGCAAAAACTCCATAAATGTAGATGCTATTATTTGCAGCCTTACTGAAAGTGTTGTTAATATTACATTTGCAAATCATCATTAGGGCCAGGTCTGAGCTGAGCTGAGGGCTGATTTTGTGTCTGTGTGCTGAGATCTATAGATTCACTATATTAAATATGCTTTATTGCTGCTTAGAGGGAGGAGCTGGTTTCAACGGAGGATGAGGTTCCTTTCTCTAGATCCTCATGAAGAGGAGTGCGTGGCCAGGAGTGAGTGGAATTTGTCCCTGTGTTCTGCGAACGCACTGTGCTTCAGAGGAGATGTCTTCCTGTCCTTACCAAGGGAGTGGTGAATTCTGCCTCCTTCTTCCTGTCCATAAGGGGGTCATGCCTTCCAGTGAACTTCATGTCATCTAAATTCCTTTGTCCTTTAATAAGGTCGGACCATCCTCTATGACCAGAATTCTTTCTTCCTGATGTCCAGTTGCTCAACTTGTTATGACAAGAACTGAATTTCTCCTAGAGATTTGGTATACAGTGAACACTACATCTATGGAAGAGAAGCAAAAGGAGGAGGAGGGCAAGATGGACTCAGTGTGGCTGGGAGAGATGCCGGGAACCAGCTGCGTAGGCAGAGTGCTTTGAAATATCTTTTTCACTCCATGCTAAAATTCAGTTTCCACGATTTTACAATAAAGGAGCTTGGCTGCATGAACAACCAGCTTTACATATCAATATAGGCTCACAAATTTAGGGACTAAAATTGAGGTAGAGAGAGAGACAGAGAGAAAGAGAGAGAGAGAGAAACAGTTGATCCTGACTGCACCCTGCGGCTCACCATCCTCATGAGTGATGTCTCCATGGAAGTAAGCCTAGGAACCCAGTGAGGCAATGTCTGGGCTGGATTTCTGGAGCCCTTGCTGACTTAGGATGAATGTGCTCATCAGATGCATTGCCAGCATGGGGTCCGTACCTGGGACTCAGGCCACCATGCAGGACAAAAGGCAAATCACACCAGGAGCCCACACTCGACCAGTGCCCATCCTACCCTGTAAAGGATCTGGAGAATGTTGCTGTTCTCAGCCATAGGACCAACAACACCTACGTGAACATCATGTTCAAATCCATCCAGGACCTGGCTGGTTCCAGGTAAGACATGCAAAATTGAGATGAGTTTTAATTAATGTTTTTAAAATGATTTTATCCCACATTTTCAATGAGCATTGTGAATTGTTAATGATCCTGGTCTTTACTTGAAGAAAGCCAAAGCCTAAATTTAATTTTGATTTAGAAAACTTGACTCTTCAACCCCTACTCCAGTGACTTCTCGTCACTGGTGGAATACAGTCCAATACTACACCATGCCTGGACTACGCTTTGTGAGCCTGGCTCTGGCTACTTGGCCAACTCCACTCCTTCCCTCCCTCTCCTCTCTGTTAGTGTGTTCTGGCTGTGTGGAGTGACTGGGGATTCTGTCTTCCAGCCTTGCCTCAAATACAAATATTTCATCTCACTTCAGGGGATTTGCGATGGTTATCCCCTTTGCCTTGGGAGGCTCCTTGGAGAGCCTCAGCTGTGCATATTTCACTTAGGTATCTTCTCAGACATTCTTCTGCAGATGGGCCCCTTGACTACTCCACCAAAATCCCACCATGTAGCCCTCGCCTCAGTTCTCCCTGGCTCTAGTTCTCGTTATCTGGGGGTATTGTCTGTCTCCTTGTTTGGCTCTTGTGTTGCATGAGCTGGACCCAATAAGGTCCAGATACCAAACACATTCACTGAGTTCTCCATTAGCCCCCAGTCCCATCAAGGCCCTCAGTTTCAGACTTCCTTCTGCTCCCAGGCTGGCCTTAACATTGAATGCCCAGAGTATAGAAGCTGGCATTGTTAGCTTCTCTGATTTCTTAGCTCCACCTCCTGTGCTAGCAGATATTCACAGCCCTCAGGGTTGAAGGAGGGGGAGGAAGGAAAACCCCTACATGGCTGGTAGAGTGGCTGGCTTCCTCCCTCAAGGACAGCATTGTGGGTCCTATTGAGCCTTCACACGGGGACCTCGACTAGATTTCCAATCATATCAGCTGTGCCTCATATAAGCCACTTGTCTTTTCTTTCTTTCCTTCCTTCCTTCCTTCCTTCCTTCCTTCCTTCTTCCTCCTCCTCCTCCTCTTTCTCCTCCTTCCTTCCCTCCTTCCTTCCTTTCTTTCTTTTTCTTTCGTGTATTGTATCATTTTGTCATCTTCTGCATTCCATCCTGGGATTCTCCCAATCTTCTGAAGAACAGTGCTTTTGCTATTGTTGTTGCTTTAATCTGCATATATATTAAGTTTCACTTTTTGTACTGTAAAGATCAATGATTTTGACAAATACACATATCATGTGTCCGCCATGATACTATCATACAGAATAGTTTCAGCACCCTAAAATTCCCCCGTGCTTCACCCGTTTAACCCTATCTCCCTCCCCCTGAATCCCTGGAAATCACTGATCTTTCCACTGTCTCTGTAGTTTTGCCTTTCCAAAAAGTCATATAGTTGGAATCATAAAGTATATACCCTTTTCAAACTGGCTTCCTTCACTTAGCAATATCCAATTAAGGTTCACATATGTCTTTTCATGGCTTGACAGCTCACTTATTTTTATTACTAAATAATATTTCATTGTATGAATACGCCACTTTGTTTATTCATTAATTTACCTTTGGAAGAACATCTTGGTTACTTCTCCCTTTTGGTGACTATGAATAAAGTTGCTAAAACATTCACATTCAGATTTTTGCGTGGACATGATTTTCAAATAATCTGGGTAAATACATAGAACTGTAATTGCTGAATCATACAGTAAGACAATCCAGCTTTGTAAGAAACTGACAAGCTTTCTGTGTTCCCACCAACAATGAATGAGAGTTCTTGTTGCTCCACATTCTCATCACCAATTGGTTTTATCAGTTTTTTTAGATCTTAGCATTCCAGTAATAATAGGTATATTAGTATCTCACTGTTGTTTTCATTTGTAATTCCCCAGTGACAAATAACGCTGGGCATCTTTCCATGTGCTTATTTGTCATCTGTATATCATGTTTGATAAGGTACCCTTCAGGTCTTTTGCCAAGTTTTAAAAATTGGGGTCTCATTGATGAATTTTACAGGTTCTTTGTATATTTGGATACAAATCCCTTATCAGATATGTGTTTTGCAAATATTTTCTCCCAGTCTGTGGCTTGTATTTTCATTCTCTTAATTGTGTCTTTCACAGAGCAGAGAGTTTTAAATTTTAATCAAGTCCAATTTATCAATTTTTCTTTCATGCATTATGTTTTGGTTTTGTATCTAAAAATTCATCATCCAGTATATCACACAGATTTTCTGCTATGGCTTCTTCTGGAAGTTTTATATCTTTGCATTTTACATTTAGGTCTATAGTTGATTTTGAGTTAATATTTGTGAAAGGTGCAAGGTCTGTGTATAGGCTTAATTATTTTTTAATATGGATATTCAAATTTTCCAGCACTATTTTTTTTTTAAATCTTCTTTCTTCATTGAATTGCCTTTGTTCCTTTGCTAAAGATCAGTTGAAAGTATTTGTGTGGATCTATTTCTGGGCTGTCTACTCTGTTCCATTAATCTACATGTGTATACTTCCACCAACACCACGCTATTTTGAGTACTGTAGCTCTATAGTAAGTCTTGGAATTGGGTAATGTGACTGCCTTATTTTGTTATTCTTCTTCAATATGGCCATTCTGAGTCTTTTCACTTTTCATATACACTTTAGAATCAATTTGTCAATATCTATACAATAGCTTTCTGATATTTTGATTGGGGTTATGTTGAATCTATAGATTAAGTTGGAAAGAATTGGCATCTTGACAATTTCGAGTCTTCCAACCTATTAATGTTGAATAACTCTCCATATATTTAGATCTTCTTTAACTTCTATCCCTGGAATTTTGCAGCTTTTCCCATATAGATCCTGTGACTGGGCCACTTTTGACTCCTTTGCCATTCCTCAGGCTTCTGCAGGTCATCTCTCTTTCCTCTTTCCCTGAAGGCCTACACCATCTCTCTTAATTCTTAAGAAATAGTTCCCTTCCCCTGCCATGGTGGAAGTCCAGTTGTCTCCCACAGAGCCACCTTTCTTGACTCAAAAGTAGGGCCATCTCCATACCCCCTCAATTTAGATTCCTCCTGTGACAGTTAGAGCTGGTCTCTGCACCCTGCACACTCTGGAGGATGCCCATCAGATTCCTGGGTGGTCCCACTGATAATACAGATGGGAAACTAACTCACCTTCTTCTTCCCTTCCTAGGGTGGAGGTGAACATGCAACACATAACTCGCTTCAAAGTCATCCTATTCTTCTTCTTCTTCTTCTTCTTCTTCTTCTTCTTCTTCTTCTTCTTCTTCTTCTTCTTCTTCTTCTTCTTCTTCATCGCCTGCATCTGGATGCTGGGCTTAAACTGACAAAACCAATTTCACAATCTCTTAGGAGGTTCGCAATACACAATGCTTTAAGACACAGCATCCTTAAAATCTCTTGTACTGAAGAGTAAGGATGTGGAGGCCTCAGATGAGACTACAACAGAGTTTCAACATCCTGTTAACCTTGTGTAGTGCCTCTGTCACTAAAGGATGGGTGATCTGTCACTAAAGAATGGATACTTGAGGAAAATAAAATAAAGAATGTGAATTATTGTCATAATATGACACAGAGGAGAGGCAAGTCAACTTGAAAAATTAGGGAGGAGTAGGATAGGAAACAAACTGTAATCACAATCTTTTTGAAAAGACAAACAGTAATATATAATGAAATAATAATGACACACTCTGATAGCTTCTAAAAGGGAGGTCCCCATAGAACTGTGAATTTCAGTCAGCATAATGCTTGAGAATGCCTGGTGGGGGAAATGGGTCATGGAAAGCTTGCTCGAAAAAGTGACACCTGAACTATGTCTTAAAGAATAAGTAGAATTTCAACAGAGGAAGGAGTAAGTGACTTGGAAGCAGAAAAGAGGCACAGGAAATAGCAAGAGGAAAACCAATAAAAGAGACATAAAAAATAGTGGTTCTGTCAGAAGCATTTGAACCAGAGAAACTCCATCTTGAATAGGGGTTAGGTAAATAAGGCTGGTCAAAATAGGCATTCTGAGTCACAGGATGAGATAGCAAGTCGGCACAAGATATAGGTCACAAAGCACTTGCTGGTAAAACAGGCTGCAGTAAACAAGCCTGGCTAAAATCCACCAAAACCAAGATGGTGAAAAAGGTGACCTTTGGTCGATCTCACTATTCATTATACATTAGTCATAATGCATTAGCATGCTAAGAAACACTCCCACCAGTTACAATTTACAGATGCCATGGCAACATAAAGAGGGTTACCCTGTATGGTCCAAAAAGGGGAGGAATCCTCAGTTCCTGGAATTGCTCACCCCCTGTCCCAGAAAGCTCATCAATAATCCACCCCTTGTTAAGGATATAATCAAGAAATAACCATAAAAATGGGCAACTGACAGCCCTTGGGGCTGCTCTGCCTATGAGGTAGCCATTCTTTATTCCTTTACATTCTTAATAAACTTGCTTTCACTTTACTCTATGGATTCACCTTGAATTCTTTCTTGTGCAAGATCCAAGAAATCTCTCTTGAGGTCTAGATCAAGACTTCTTTCTGGTAATAGTTCTCTCCTTCGGTTTAGGGAAGAACAAGAAATTACCAGTATTTGGAATGGAGAATTTATGTATGAAAGTGATAGAAGATGAAAATTAATATTACAATGTAAAATTAATCCATGGCCTAATGGTTGCAATTCTTGTATATCCATGTTAGGGAGTGTGGGCTTTAGCCTGTAGGTGATGGGGAGTCATTAAGGATGTGGAACAGAGCAGTGAGGGGATGGACCCAGAAAAAGGAAGACTTATAATTCAGTCAAATGATACACCTGGAGCAGTCACTCTGTTCCAAGCAGTGGGATGAAAACCAGAGATACATCAGAGGTGAGACAGAGGGTGTTTCTGGCTTGCAGAACTCTCAGGGTCAAGTTTGGATCTTCTGCTGTCAAGGGAGTAAGTGATCATGAGAGTCTAGCAAAAGTATGGAGAAAAAGGAACACAGCCTGGGAATGGTTGGGGAATAGGGTGAGTGACAGGACATGGAACGAATCACAGACCAAGGATGACTAAAGTTTCTAGCATGAGCCAGACAGATGTCAAGATACAAGCTGCAGGATAAATGATGGAAAGAATTAAGCAGGAAAAAGGAGCAGGTGGTGGATCTGTGGTAACTAGATAAGAAGTCAACTGCAGAGTGGTGAGTCACCCAGGGAAGAATTCATGATATATTGAACTATAGAGAGAAGGAACAGACATTATTTATATCTAAAGTATATGCAAGGAGCAACAGAAATAAATTTAAAGAAACTTAGGGAGAAAGGCAATGAGTGATTGTCACAAAGCTCAGACTTGCACAAATGTTCCCCAGAAGCCACAGCTCACCTGGCAAATTGTCCTGCTGAAATTTCCTCCACTTATCCTCAGCAGCCCATCCCCCAGCCAGTCAAAATATGACAGGCAGTTTTTTAGTTTAGTCTGCAAATTCAAGGAAGGAAACAAATGATTCCAAAACCCATTTTCCACATAAGCTAAATACAAAGTACAAGAGGCAAATATAAGTTAAGGACTTAGCCCTCAAGCTGTAATGTCTGCCTCTGCTGGGCCAACCATCTGCAGTGCCTTGAGAGTGAATGATGGCTCAGCACACCACCCCTCAAGCCAGAAAAGGCCCAAGTCTGCACAGCTGAACTCCTCATTTCTAAAGCTCTTGAAATTTCTCTTCTGATTTGGGCTTCTGCGTCCTTGTCCCACCTCATATCATCTAATGAGGGGTGTGGCTGGATCCACTGAGGTATGGAGGTCAGACATCTGGGTAAAGTTGGTTTAAGGAGGGAAAAGGAAAATTACAGAGGAAGCAGCAGGAGTGTGGGGGCATCTCCTCTCCCCCTTTCCTCAGTTGCCCCTCAGGTAGGGTGTTCCGCGGAACAAGGAACAAGAAGAATAAGTTTCTACATTAACACAAAATCAGAATGAATATTGAATACAACAAGACGGAGTAGACAGGGTCCAAATTCCAAAGCCACTATACCTCAGCATCTAGCCAGATGGCATGGCCATTTCGTTCATTCATCAACCATTTATGCTATAACTATGCATTACAAGCTCAATAAAAGTCTCAAGAGATGCTAAAATTTATTAATTCTTTAAACGTTTAGTTACTGAGCTTCCACTATAGGCCAGATGTTGTGCTAATTTTGGGGATAACATAGTAAGGAATGACTCAAATCAACAAACACCACCAAGACAAGACTGCTGCCCTCTTGAGTCTACAGAAAGTGAAGGAAGCAAAACACACGCGCAAATAAGTGTAAAAATGCACAGCTGTAGTTTAAGTGTCACAAAGCAGAAGTACATGAACAATTATTCTAAGAGCAATGGGGAGCCCTATCTGTGTCCAATGCATGGGGACACAAGAAGGTATAGCATATGGGGACATTGCAGGAATGCCTGTATGGCTGGAAGTCAGAGAGTGCTGGGGGCAGAGAGATGCTGACCATGGAAGACTTCTAAGCTAAGCTAATGCATTTTTGCTTCATACCCAGGAAATTAGGAGGCATCGATTTTAAACAAGGAATGAATATAACCATATTTGTATAACATAAAATTCATCCTGGTTGCTGAATGAAGGAGGGATTACGATCCCTTAAGAAAAGAAGTAAGAGCCCAGTTGGGAGAAAATGCAGTAGCTGAAACTGTGAATGAGGATCCTGCTAAAGCTATGTCAGTGAGAATAGAGAAGTGGATATGCCAGAAAGACAGTGAGGAAGAGAAGGGGAGGGGAGGGGAGGGGAGGGGAGGGGAAGTGGGGCCGTGAGATTAGAGAGGAGGTGGTGATGGGTGAGGACATCCCTACTTCTGGCATGGTGTCTTATGGGATGGTGAGCTTCTTTTTTAACAAGAGAGGTGATTATGAGAGAGAGAGAGAGAGAGAGAGAGAGAATGAAGCAAAGCTGGGGGCTTCTCAGGTCTACGTATTCTTAGACCTGTATCCTAATGAAAGAAAAATTGTGTATAGTCAAAATTAGCCTACATCCCGCAAACCTCCATTAACTCATCAGAAAACTCAAAAGCCAAGATAAACTTCTGCTCCTCTCTGTAATTTGGCTGTGAGATCCCTCTTCTGGGTCATATATGAGTCCATCGGTATTTTAGACATGAGAAGGCCGAAGGGATAAACCTTTATTTCCATTTTTAGTAGGACTATATTGATTTCAGGTAAGTTAAATGCGATGTCATCTTCCTGTGTGCATCTTGCAGGATGCCCATGGGTGATGGCTGGAGGAAATGATGGGTGTTGGTTGGTAATCATGGAAGCTACACTGTGTAGTGATAGGGATGAGGACAGGAACCAAGAGTGGCATACTGCTGCTTTTGGCTTCTTGGGACATTTGTCAGTATTTAGAGAGGCTGAAAAATTTGAAACTTCCCTTTGTTATTTTTTTCAGGAAAACAAAAACAAAATAAGCTCCAATGCCACATTCAACTCTCAAATACCAGAGTCAGGTTGGACTTGTTTGGAGTCACCTCTTTTCTGGCACGCTGACATATTTGGGATGAACTTAGCTCAGAAAACACCTTAGAAAACTCCTTTCCTCTTCTCTGGTGATTAATCAAGGGTTTTCCTTTCCAGACACTGTGTGGCTTCAGTCTCCTCCTTCCAAGTGCATAGGAATCCCGAATGCCCTCTGAAGCTTAATGCATCTTAATCAGTAAAAAGAATGATCATTAGGAATCATAGCCATAAAACTGAAGCCACTTAATCAGCACCCTGATACAGTGTGCACACTTAATTACGATGATTGCCAAGACTGGATTCATTGTCATGCATGTTAACGACTTGCCTTGGTAGCTAACTGATGTCTGAGATGACTCTGGTATAAAATGGAGCTCCAGCTAGCCAGCTTCCATGGAAGGCTCCAGGTGCCAATGGACGGTCCCCTTCCTCAAGAGGACGCTTGGGCATTTCTCAGAGATACTCGGGCAGCCCTGCTATGGAAGAACAAGGATGGCCATCAGACTTTCAGAGGAGAAATTCAAACCCCACACCATACGAGCTGTCAGAATGGAATATAGATTTCTTATTTAGAGACTTGCTTTCCTCCTCTGCAAGATGACTTCACAAGGACAACCTTTCCTGCACTTTGTGGAGTTTTCCACCAGGATTGATCTATAGCCATCAAAAAACAGAAATGTGAACTCTAAACAAAGATACCAAGCCTCTGCGGTAAACTTTACTCATAGTGAAGGGCAAGATGGGTCCAAGACTTCAGACTAAAGAGAAGAGTTCCAGAGTTTCAGCAGGAGGCATTGTTTGGCTTCTGTCAAGACTCACATTTTGAATTTTGATTAGTAGAAAATTACAAAGTCTTGCTCAAGTCTTGTCTTCATTAAATGGTAAGAGCTCTTCTCATAGAATTTTCTCCTAGCTTTCTATATCAAATCTGCAAAGCTTCAAGGCCGGGAAGACTATGTTACAGGTATTCTCACTATCTTTACACAAAGTTATGAACAAACGTATTTGTTGGTTTGACTTTTTATGTTTCAATCCCCCGGGTGATTTTGAGGCAGATGTTGGATGTCTGGACTTCGATAAACCTAGTGGTAATGCACCGGGCTGTGACTCCAGAAAGGAATTTTCTGAACCCCAGAAGTAAACAGTGTGGGACAGCAGGCTGTTCTGCCCTCATGGAGCTCTGCAGGAGGCTAGCTTCTGAGTCAGCCCTCACTGCAAAACCTGGGAGCTGCCCTTCTTGTCCTGTCCGTCTCAGACAAATGTGGGACAAAGACTTGCCTAATTAAGTTCTGGTGGCAGACAGGAACCCCTGGCCTCTCCACTGCCATTTTCTTCTCTTCTTCTTTGATGTGGTTTGATAAGTCCCACTCCTTTCTTCTCCCTACCTCTCCCCAAAATCTGCAGTTTCCAAAAATCAGTGTGGGCTGTGCTCACAGGGAAGCCACAGCACACATACTCTGGTGTCTTCAGAGGAAATTCCTTTTCTGGCTCTGTGTCTAGAAGGTTTTTTTTTGTCAATATTGCAGGGATCTTTAGGGTTTGCTCTCCAGATACTAGACTCAGTGTACATCCCGGTTGTGTGTGTCCAAATCATAAATGGCAGATTAACTCAGGTACAAACCCCAAAGATGGGACTAAATGGATAGTTGGAACCAAACCTAGAGACACAAACAAGACATTTCTGCTGAACTTATGAAATGTAGCCTCAGGTGTGTAACACTTAGGTTATTTCAGTTTCTCACTTGAAAATTAGATACAGTCCCTAAGTGACTACTACTTCTAGCATCTGAGTTTGATGGTGCTAAAACCACCTTGATCTGGGTTGAGATGTTATAGGTACTTGCTGTCATTAAGAGAAACTTGATTTCTTCCCTTAATCCAACATCAAGTCCCCTGGCACAGTTTCCTTGGGCGCTTGCTTCATTGAGACAGAGGGAATCCATTAGAGCAAGCACCTCCTGCATGCCACAGGAGCCAGCGAGGCCCAGAGGGGACAGTGCTGACGAACGCTGGAGAGAGTTCACCCAAGGGCATTCCATGTCCTGCTCTAAAGGCAGGTGGGGCAGCGATTACCAGGGGATTTCTTAGGCAGGAATCAGCCAGACTAATAACACAAATGTATAGGCCTGTAAGCCCAGAGAGCAGTCTGTTAACAAGCAAAGATGCAAATGCGCTGAAACACTACTTCTGACCTGCGATCCTCAGGCTGTGAGTGGACAGCTATAAAATGCAATAATCCTGACATCACAGTATTGAGTAGGGAGCCCACTAAATGCAGCAAAGAACACCTACTAAGCATTCAGACGATCTAGCCTCAAACCCTGTTTCTCCCAGGAAAGACAGTGAGGAAGAGAAGGGGAGGAGGAGGGGAGGGGAGGGGCAAGTCTTCATTAAAAATGCTCATGAGCAACTCCAGTGGATAAACAATCAGTCATCGCGTTTTCCATGCAGAGCTCTGCCTGTGATGGTCACCTTGGTCATCTGCCAGGGGTTGGTCCACTTGGCTCTCAGGACCTCTCAGGGACCTGAAGCAAGTCCTGGGCAAGTCTGTCATTTTTTGCCGCCCCCAATTCCTTTATCAATGCCATGAAGAAAGCCCCCATCCGGGGGTTCACATACTCTATTTACGTGACCCTCAGGAAGGCTTACCTTGTTCCAGGCACAGTTGTGAGAACTTTACAAGGGTTCACTCGTTTAGCCTCCATAACAGCCCAACAAGGTAGGTCCTATTATCCCCAATGTGCAGAGGAGAAAATGGAGGTACAGAGAGGTTAGGTAACTTTCTATATAAGACTTACAAGGATGAAAATATAGTAGCACTTACTTTAGGCTAAACCAGTAGTTTGTACACTTTTGTTTAAGTGTACACAGTAAAGAACACTTTTACGGCCGGGCACGGTGGCTTATACCTGGAATCCTAGCACTTTGGGAGGTGACAGTGGGAGTATCACTTAAGACCAGGAGTTCAAGACCACCCTGGCAACATAGCAAGACCCCGTCTTTACAAAAAATAAATAAAAGAATACTTTTACTTTGTAACCCAATATGCATACTGAAATAAAAATCCCACTAGCTTGTGTCACATCATACCGGCTTGGTTGTTACTGTGTAAAAAGCTACCCCAAAATGTAGACTTACAATAGTTATTAGCATATTATACTAACGAATTATTCAGGTGAGGACTCAAGCAGCATTTAGCTAAGCAGTCATTTTGCTCCTTGTGGAATCAACTGAGGCCATTCAATGGTAATCTGCTGGTGGACTGGTTAATCGGGAAGGTTTGTGGATGGCTTCACTCACATGTCCAGTGCTTGGGCTGGGCTGGCTCAGTGCCTGGGACCAACTGGATCACCAATATGTGGTGTCTCCATGTGGCCTGGGCTTCCTCACAGCATGGCTGCCTCAGAGTAGTCTCACTCGTAACATGGCTGTTCAGGGATCCAAGTCCAGGCTCTTGTTGACAAGTCAGATGCTGCATTGTTTTTATAACCCAGCCTTAGAAATCACAGCATCATTTCTGGCATTTTCTATTGCTCAAAGTAATCACAGTTCTGCCCAGATTCAAGGAGAGGGGAAATAGACCTTACATCTTGCTGGCAGAACAGGGAAGTACCATTCTAGAATAGCATATGGGCTGTAAGAGATTATTGCAGCTATTTTCGAAAATAGAACACACTACAAATACTTAGCCTCATTATATTCAAAACACAGATGCTCCTTGACTTATGATGGGGTAAATCCCAATAAACCCATCATAAATTGAACACATCATAAGCCAAAAATGCATTTAATATACTTATCTACCAAACATCAGAGCTTAGCCTAGCCTAACTTAAACGTGCTGAGACCACTTACATTAGCCTACATTTGGGCAAAATCATCTAACATAAAGTTTATTTCTCATGTAGTTTATTGAACACTCTACATTATGCCCAAATTGTAACGGTTTCACACCATCATAAAATCAAAAAATTGCAAGTCAAACCATTGTAGGTTGCAGACCATATGAGTACTCTGATACTTTTTGTTTTATTCTGTCACTTTTTGAAAATGTTTGCCACAATGCACTTAATTAATTTCATGACCCACTCATGTGTTATGTCCGGTATAAAAGTGAAGAAGGCAATCTCAGCACTTTGGGAGGCCGAGGCGGGCAGATCATGAGGTCAGGAGATTGAGACCGTCCTGGCTAACATGGAGAAACCCTGTCTCTACTAAAAATACAAAAAAAAAAAAAAAAAAAAAATTAGCCTGGCATGGTGGCGGGTGCCTGTAGTCGCAGCTACTCGGGAGGCTGAGGTGGGAGAATGGTGTGAACCCGGGAGGTGGAGCTTGCAGTGACCCGAGATCACGCCACTGCACTCCAGCCTGGGCGACAGAGCGAGACTCTGTTTCAAAAAAAGAAAAAAAGTGAACAAGGCAGTGTGCTATGCTCTTCCTTCATTTTTAATTTTAAAATACTTAATGCATAAGGCTAGTGTATATTCAAAGTGTGTAATGTGATTCGATGTACAGATATATTGTGTAATGATTATCACAATCACCACCCATGTTGTATATTAAATCCTCAGAGCTTTTTCTTCTTCTAGCTGAAAGTTTGTGTTATTTGATAAACATCTCCTTATTTCCAGCCCAGGCAACAAGTACTTAGATACTCCAAATTATATAGAAAATCCAGTGTGACTTAAAGAGGCCACATAACATGACAGATCCAATATTGATCTTAGCTCAAGCTAATTCCAAAGCAGATGTTCTCCGCAACCCTTCATTCATACTCACATGTGCAACATGTGATGGTTGCTACCTTCCACCAACGACCCGGGTGTCACCACGTGGCCCCACCGTGGACTGCAGGAGGGGCATGGTGATGTTGCCTGTGAAGTTGTGCGTGCTGTGTGAGCGCTAGGGAGTGAGGGTGTGTGTCTCAGCTCCAGGACGTGTGGATGTGCTCCTCCTGGTGTGCACCCTGAGCTCTGACTGCTGGGTGACGCAGACGTGTGCTTATGGCTGATCAGGCATCAGGGTTTCCCTGTGGCAGGGGGTGTGGGCATCTTACTCCCCACTAAAGTTCACCAAAGTGTTTCCAGTCCCTGAGAGGCCCTCATAGCAAGCGGACCAACTCCTGGAAGGTGACCAAGGTGACCATCACAGGCAGAGCTCTGCGTAGAAAACGTCATGACTGATTGTTTATCCACCTGAGTTGCTCATGAGCATTTTTAATGAAGGCTAAGAGAAACCACCAAACACATAAATCATATTAGATGCAAACTGACGTTTCCTAATGGCTGAGTTTGGGCAAATGTCAGCTCTTAAGACATCAGTGTATTATTAGATTGGAGACACAATGGTGAGGCCGGCAGCTGTTTCAGGAGGGAAAGCGTCTGCAGTCCAGTAAATGTGAGTTCCCAACTGACCACCCATGCTTCATCCTCATCCTGCAGAGCCTCCACTCTCCTGAGGAAGGTCACTTGTCACCTGGAAAGATGTAAAACCCACACTAATTATCATGGAGAACAAACATGACTGCCAGCCTGTGAGGGTGAACATGGGCTGCTGCTTCTCCTTCTTCTTCAACATAATAAAGGCTTGAGCACCCTCTAGGTCCCCCAGTGGTTTTCAAGCACTTGTGCAGTGAGACCTGTCCTCGAGCTGCCCAGAGCAGAAGAAGGTGTCAATGGTCTGGACCTCAGGACAGTGCCAGAGCTCCTGTGCCTTTCTGCCTTCCGCACCGCCTTCCTCTCTCGCTTTCAGTTTGTTTTTGTTCCGAGTGTGCAAGCATCTCTCATCATCTCCTTCCTCCTCTGCCTTGCTCCCTGCCCTTTGCGCTGGATGGGCTGTTTGTGTTTCTGTGAGGAAAGGAGCTGCTTTTCTTGGCTCCATGTGTTCTTCTACAAGGGTCACGTGTTGCTGTGGGACATCACTTCTCCAGGTTCTACCTGAGCTCTTCCTCCTTCCCCCTCACAGGCACGTGCTTCAGTGCCTCTGCTCAGAATTCACTCAGTCTCCCTCAAAATGCCCCTTCAGATGGTAACAGGCAGTTGTGTCAGGGTCACCTGCTGTACTTTCTAACTCCACCCCACCCGCTTCCTCCAGGACCAGGAAAACACACTTCAGCATGGTGTTGTCAGATACTGCCCTTTCTGGCAACAGGTAGAGGTGCCTTCACTTAAAAGCTCTGGCCCATCCAGCCCCTAACACCATCAAGCCCCCAGGCACCAGCAAAGGGAGAGCTCTCACCCAGCAGGGGTGGCCGGATTCCATTCTGCTGCCCAGCATCCAGCCATCTGTGTCCCTGGACATCCTATCCTATTGCTCCACAAGTTTTCCTCTTCCACAAGACCCCCTCAGGTGGCCCCAGTTCAGACTCCCATTGTAGACCGGGTTTCGGGTCCCCTCCCCCAAGTTCTGGAACACCATGCTAATCTCAGCCCCTTGGCCAAGACTACAGCCAGCCTGCCCTTGACAAGAGCTCAGCCCTGCTCCCCACCCCGGTTCCACCTGGAGAACCACTTCAGTAAGAAAGCACCCTGGAGTCTGGGCATGGTGGCTCACACCTGTAATCTCAGCACTTTGGGAAGTCATACCTGTAATCTCAGCACTTTGGGAGGTCACACCTGTAATCTCAGCACTTTGGGAGGTCACACCTGTAATCTCAGCAAGAAGATTGTTTGAACCCAGAAGTTCAAAACCAACCTGGGCAACATGGTGAGACCCCACCTCTACAGAAAAAAAAAAGAAAGAAAAAAAATTAGCTGGGCTTCGTAGCACATTCCTGTGTTCCCAGCTACTTGGAGGCTGAGGTGGAAGGATGCTTGAGCCCAGGAGGTCAAGGCTCCAGGGAGCCATGAAGGTGCCACTGTTCCCCAGCCTGGCCAACAGAATAAGACCCTGTCTCAAAAACAAAAGACAACCCCCCACCCCCAGAAAGCCGGTATCATCACTCCAACCTGGCCCTGTTGGCCACCATGCCTGACACTAGAGAAACACTGACTTCATTAGGGTTCCCCAGAAACAGAAACAGACTCGAGACAAGGATTGGAGCACACACGGGTTATTTCAGAGGTGCTCCCGGGAAACTGTAGCAGGACTGTGAGGAAGTAAGGGCAGAACAGGCAGTCGGTGATGGGCATGTGACCAAGTGGCTTCCTGTTGCCGGCAGCCTTAGCAGTGCTGGGATTCTTCAGGAAACCCTGTGCCTCTTGGTTTTCCCACCCGAGGGACGGGGGCTGGATATTGGCTCCCGGATTCCTGCCAGTCATTGTTTGAAGGTTGCCCCTGGAGGATCTTGGCTCCCTGGCACTTCCCACTGCCATCCTGAAAGACCCCCGGGCAAAGACATGCACATGTGAGCAACTGGGGGCCCGGTCCAGGATCCAGGGTAGGGTGTGGGCAGGATGCTGCCTGGGCGAATGAGGCAGGTCCAGGATGGCCGATGCTGGACCAGCCTGGGACCCTGCGGGCCTCTGACTCAGGCCTCCCTGATGGGTTTGTTCACCCTGGGGCACTTCTGCAGCGTCATCTTTCCTCAGCTATATTCCCCTCGACAGCCTCCAATTTTCACACTTTCTTCACAGTTAAATCCTTTGGAAAACTGATGAAAACAGTTCATCTGTGGAAACAGTTTTAGCAGCTAGGCTTTCTTTTGTTTAACTGCTTTGAATTCTCCAAGGCAGATGTTATTAATGTGAGGATTTACAGAGTCCATGGATAGACTCCAAGCAGATCAGAAACCCTGAAATTACACTGTTGATCCATTTGTTTAAGCATGTGCACTTTTCTGGGGAGAATTTGTCTAAAATTCTAAAAGGAAAGCCTGAGTCAGAAAGAAAATTAAGAAAAATGTAAGACCCACTGTTTTAAGGTAAAACTGTAAATCAAAGCACGCTATTCAGATTCTCTGAATGCACACTGACAAAACAGGAAGAACAGACTGAACCCACGGGTCAAAGGGTGATTCTCTAACTCCAACAGGCAGCACAGTGCCCAGCACCAAGCAGGCTCCTATGTGTTGATTAAATGGACGGTCTGGGCCTGATCTCACATCAGGAAGACATTTATCTTTTCCATTACTTATCTGCAAACTCTTAATGCCAGAGAGACAACAAAAAGTAATATATACTGGGTCAGAGAGGTTGATAGCACATCAGGAGGACTATGATCGAGGCTGGAATATCCAGAGAGTTGAGAGTAGAAAGTCTTTGTCTGCATTGGTCAGCTTTTGCTGCATAACAAACCATCCAAACTGTAGTGACTCAAAACAAAAGCCATCTATTTTACTTATTATTATTTAAGGTGGCAGGCTGGGCTGGGCAGCCGGTGGTTCTTCCAGGCTGGGGCGAGCTCAGTAGATCTCTGCCGGGCTTGCCTATGCATCTGGAGTCAGCAGGGCAGTTGGCTAGGGCTCATGATTTAGGATGACCTGGGCTGGGATGGCCGGGATCACTGAGGCTTCTGTCCATGGGATCGCTCATTCTCCAGCAGGTGAGTTCAGATATGTTCAGATATTGATAAGATTCTAAGAGTACAGCGTGGAAACTGCAAGTGCCCTTAGGCCTTAGCTTGAAACTTGTTCCGTCACATCCTGTTGACCAAAGCAAGTCACAAGGCTAGCCCAAATTCAAGGGGAGCAATAAAGAACATTCTACTTGTTAATAGGAAGAGCTGCAAAGTAACATAGTCATTTTTACAGTCCACCACAGTCTACCAAACTGGAATAACCTTCCCACTAAGCTCAGCAGAAATCACCACACTGCAGAATCATAAGCTCAGTAAATGACGGTTGTTTTGAGTCACTATGTTTTGAGGTAGTCTGTTATGTGGCAAAAAATAATTGATACTTTGTCTTAGGTTGGATTCTCTTGGAATGGATGTTGAGATAAAATGAGAAGCTGATCGATTAGGAGGAGTTCCCAGGGAAAGCCAGTAGTAAGTGGGGAATGGAAGGAAGTCTAGCATGAGTGAGATGTCAATCAAAGCCCAGAAAGGGAGAATGAGTTGGCTTAACCTTTCAGGGAACCTCTAGGGACAATGTAGGTTACACCCCAGAGTTGTCCCAGTCAGGAGTGAGGGAACTGTAGCATTTATGTCCCTACACCCATCCGTCATTGGTTAAATTCTAGGAGTGTGCATTTCCAGGCACTTCTGGCTCACTGTGGCACAAGCAAAGTGGGTCTTCCTCAAAACATGGTGCAGCCTCTGAGTAGGAGACCAAGTGCTGGCTGATGGGAGTTCAGTGTGCCTGGAGGGGATGTGCACAAAGTGGCAAAGGCTTCCAGGAGCTGTGGCCAGAGGATCCACATTGTTTGCTCCAGGATCCAGAATGGGTTCTTTTCTCTCCAAGTTTTGGAGCCTTCTCTGTGGGGTCTATTGAATGATCAAAGAGCTTTTACAGTCAAGAAGCTCATTCTCATTTTTCTAACTGAACATTTCTGGTGTGATTGTGACAATGTTAGTCCATTTCTCCCTGTTTATTCCTCTAGGGAGGAAGCAAATCACTGTGAAGTGTCCTCATCATAACCTTTTGTACCCTTAAAGACCGTTACTCATCTGCCTTCTGGGCACTTTCTGCTGGAGAAGTGGCCTCAACTCCATTAACCTTTCCCCATAAGTGCCAGACTGTCTCCTTTCAATCAGTCAGCATTTTCCTCTCTTAATCCCCTCTCCAATCTTCCCCATCCCAATTTCTTTTAAAAAGGCAAAGACCCAAACCAGACACTGACTGCTCACAATTTTTTTTCTCAGCAATAGGAGTTGGACAAAGCCTTTGCATTCCAACTGGTGTTCCTTACTGTAGATGTAACCTCAGCTGGTTGAAGGTTTGTTTTAACAATAGACTCTTTCTTCTACATGCAATAGTAATAGGTATTATTGTTTTCTATGAGGAACATTCTGAGAGAAAAAGTCAAAATGTAAAATAAATTTTGCGTCAATGGCTCCTTCCTATCAGCAGGAGACTTCACTTGCCTGTCCTAGGAAATGTCTTTCTTGTAACCATGTTGAGGAGTTTAGAGATTTCCCAGGTGTGGTGGCATCATGGGCATCTTGTCATGCACTCCTTTGTGTTATCTCTAAACTGTGATTCCAAATACCTCATGCATGAGAGTAAATCATGGGCCTTCCCTGGAAAGGAAGTACATCTAAGCTTCTTCTAAAGTGTGGCATTTCTGACCTTGAGGACTGGTGTCTCTAGCCTGCAGAAGATGACATTGGCAGTAGGAAGAACCCACGAACCACCTTGAAATACGTGAAGGTCTGTCATATGGAATTAACATGCTCCCTTGATCCAAGGGTTGATCTAGGATCAGTCAATGAGGTTTTTAGAGGAGCACAAGGCAACGGGAAATGTGGAACAATATTCTTGCATTCAGAGATATTCACAGACAGGGAAGAATGCATCATCAGAAAGGCCAGTGAATTCAGTAAGAAGGTCTCAATCTCTTGAGTTTATTACAAATACAGGTTCTGGAAACACCCAGTATGTGTTACGGATATGACATCATCAGCTGACCGTGGGTAGATGTGGCTGCTTCCCCTTCAGGTAGCAGTGAGCACAGCAGTGTGAGGTGAGTTACAGGAGGAGGTCCAGACCCTGAGCTTGGATCTCTTTGTAATTAACTTAATGACCATGACCCCTCACCCCTCATACAGCCTCCAGCTTCCTCATCTGTAGAGTGATGGGAGTGGACATACTCAGCTCTTGCCTCTCTTTGTTCTGCCAAGGTAACTATGCAGCTGGTTCCTCAGTCCCAAAGTGCAGATATCTGAATAAGGGGCAGATTCTTCGTTGCACACAAAATGTGACAGAGTTGCCCATCAGATGAGCCAGTTACTCAATTTGCAGAGGACGTTTGTGAATTATCATTCGAACAACAAAACATCCAACAATGAAGTCTATTCATATTTACTACCATTATCTTAACTTGTGTTGTTTGATCATAATACTGGTAAGTTTGTCTGATAAACAAGATGGCATTAAGCCAAGAGTGATACCTACTCAGGCTGCACTTTTTACAGGATACACTCAACCGCGATTCCTTTTGCTAGAGTCCCTTTTGCAGGCAGTTCTTTCACAGACTCATCAGAAGCCCCTCGCTCCAGGGCCGTTAACCAAGTGGCTGTTATTGCAAAAATCTAAGGAGACCAAAGATCTCTGAAGCAGGTCCGGATGTGAGGTGTGGGGTGGAGGAGAGAGACGCGGGCCAGGGTTCAGGGAACCTGCACGCCAGCCCCAGCAACTGTTGACAGCATGTGTGGTTCAGGGGAATGATTTCACACCTTGCACTTAAGTTTTACCCAGTATAGGAAAAACAATGATCTGCCTGACGACCCGGACAGGGGTATAAATGTAATTCATTTATTTCCTCCCTTGCTTGGGGCCCCACTGTCCTCAGGAAGATCAAGTTCTTTATGTCTTTCCTTTCAACACTTCATCTTGCACCCACCTTCAGCGTAAGTAGAGAGTGTTATCATTTTCCTTTGAAACAGTGATGGAGAATCTCCAATTACAAAGCTTTGAAAAAGCAGACTTACCCACATTTCTCAGCAGTCAAAGCCAACATAAATTAAAAGTTGCTGAAAGAATTAGGGTGGGAATATTGACCTAGCTGAGATTAGAACGGATTTCCTTTTTCCAATATCCACAGTGAATTATGTCTTTAATTTATTTATCCATTTATTTATTTATTTATTTATGACAGGTTCTCACTCTGTGGCCTAGGCTGCAGTGCAGAGGTGTGATAATATCTCACTTAAGCCTCAACCTCTTGGGCTCAAGTGATCTTCCTGTCTCAGCCTCCCAAGTAGCTAGGACTACAGGTCCTAATTTTAAAATTTTTTGTAGCAAAGATTTTTTTTCTATGTTGCCCAGGCTGGTCTCAAAATCGTGGCCTCAAGTGATCTTCCTGCTTTGGCCTCCAAATTTCTGGGATTACAGGTGTGAGCCACTCAGCTATGAATTATGTCTTTGAGAAACAACCTTAAAGGCATATTTGGGAGGGAGTATAATATGGGCTTAATGTAAGTTCTCACTGTTGTCTTGAGATACAGATACAAATCCTGCCATGCTCCTGTTCATACCTTAAGAACATTCTCAGAACTATAATTTAGACTGTGGGCTCAGAACTTCTTCATAGTCCAAGTCCAAGAGTCAGAAAGGGATGGACCCCGTAGCAGAGAATGATGAAGATGTGGACGAGGAAGCCCCATAATTTCACCAAATCTTCCCACTGGGCATTTGTGCCTCAACCCAGCTCCAAGGGAAACTGCAGGAAATCCTTTAGGAAAACAGGGACCAGCTCCCCAGACATGTCCACATGATTGATCCTCTTCTGCCCTGTTTTTATCCCTTCTTCCACACTAGGTTCCCTGAAACTCTGTTGCATTCTGCTGAGTTCCTTCTCTTTTTGAAGCCATTGGTGGATGCAACAGCAGCTCCTCCTACACAATGGAACCAGTACAAATCCCAGCAAAGATCAGACAGGATGTTCTAGCCCAGAAGAGCCAGGATCCTGAGCGACTGCTGAGGTAACACACAGTAAGAGACACCGCAAGACGACTCTAAGAGGGCAGCATCTGGCCTCTCCACCACAGTGCAGTGCATCGCAGCCCTTGGGCCAGTCGGCAAACATCGCAGCCCTGACAGTGTGTCCTCTAACAGGATGAGAATGCCTATCTCTCTTCTGGACTCCTGCAAAGAGTCCAACAAGCCCAATAATCTGTGAGGTGGGTCTGGGTGCGGGAGACCAGTGTGGCATGCAGGAAGGAGCAGCGGACGGGGAGCCTGGGCTGCTGTCTGTGCCTTCACCTGCGTCGACAACCCGTGTGGCTTCAGGGGAATCGCTTCACACTGTGGGCTTGAGAAAAGGCCCTCTGTGCAGAACTGTAAGCCGAGTGCCAGAGTAACTGAACCTCATTTTGCTTCCTGTTCCCCTCCCTTCATTAAGTGACCTCACACATTTCTTCCCTCAACAGTTTTCTGCCTCACTACACCATCTCTGAGGAATAACCTCTGAGTTTTTATTGAAGAATGGAGATTATATTAAGCATATATTTATGTATTTACCATAGAAAACCTATGAAAGACCAAAAAGGAGATAAAAGTTACTGAAATCTCAGGTGCTAAGGGATTCCTGAGTTCCCTTTTATCAAAACTGTACATACTCACATTGGTATTACTGGGTTTTTTTTGCAACCTATTTTATTTCCACTCAGCATGAGATGTTTATTTCCCCTTACCATTTATTGTTTTATATGATATTATTTTAATACTTATTTAGTATTCTGCCACTGAATTTAGCATAGTGTATTTATCCCATCACTAAATATACAGCATTTGGGTTGTATCCACTTTTTCCCATTATAAATTACGTTATAATTATTATCTTTGTGGATGGAGCTTTCTGCATATGACACCCACCATCAGTCATGGTTTTCAGGTCAGGAGCGAGCTCACCAAGCATCAGAACGGCAAGCATTCGTGTGTCTGCACCATCTCTCCAGGTCTGTGAAATGGGCTTTATTTTGTTCCCTACTGTGTCTCTGTCTCTCCTACACTAAGGCCTGACCACTTCCTGTTATCCCAGACTGGGCTAGGCAGGGGAGACTTCAAGAAGGAGGAAGGAATTTTACACAATCATTTGCATCTGAATCTCACTCCATCTATACAGCTTTTTAGCTAAGAACTTTAGTTTTTAACCTCTCTGAGAGGTGGTTTCCCAGACAGTGAAGGTTGCATTAAAATACTCACACCACTGCATTGTCATGGGAATTTAGGGTAGCAAGGCCTGATGGGCAGTAACCTCACACCAGTGCTATTATTATTACTGTCATGACTATTTTTATAATCAGGTGGGGCAGCAACGCAGGGACTGAATGTGGCCACACCCCTGCTCTGTGGACCCCAGGCCCTCTTCATGACTATAATAAACACAAGAATCCTCCCCACTTACCTGACCATGGCTGCCTGTCATCATGCAAGTTCCTCTGGAAGCAAACAGTTTATTCAAGAGTTAGAGGAAACACCAACAATGGAAACACAAGGAAGGAAAAGGAGATAGAGAAGAGAAGAAGCCGAGAAAGAGTGTGCGGCTAAGCCGCCACTGCTGCTACACTGTGACAACTGTGAGTGACAAGGGGTAGATCCTGCTGCGCGCCCTGAGGACCAGTGTACAACATACATCTCAGAGCCACCCACCCAAGGAGATAGGGAACTGGGGTATTTATCCGCCAGTTGCCCTTGGCCATTGGTTGTGGGTTGTTATAGGGAGGAGATTACCTGTATTTCAGAGAATGCCACCAGCACAGGGATGGGGAATCAAAGTTGGGCCAGTGCTCCGGGAAATGAGGCAAGCCAGAGAGGAGCTCTGGTTGGCTCTGACGCCAGGTGCTACACTGCCAGGGCACACCCTGGTCAGCTTCCTGTGGCTCGTCCCACTCCCTGGGCACCTCGTCTATGCTATGAGACCAGAGAGAGCATCCAGTGTTGAGGTGGGAGGCAGGCCCAGGAGGAGCCCTCAGCAGCCTCCCGTGAAGCTTGTGAACTGACGGCAGACCACCCCGGCAGCTTGGCCCATCAGCAAGCATCACACAACAGGTAAGGGTTCCTTCCAGTAGCACAGGCTTCCAGTCCATGATGAGCCAGCCCAGTGTGCCCCTTGCACTGATGAAATGTGAGACCAGTCTTGCCTAGGTATTTCTGCTCCTTTTCTCTGGGTGAGCCAGAGACACTTTGAGATGATCTCTCCCTTGCTGAAGGAGAAGCCAGAAAGGGCTCAAGTGAACTCAGATGGGAGGCAGATAGACAGACAGACATCAAGAGATTTATGGTAAGGAACTGGCTCACACAGTTATGGAACCTAAGATGTCCTAAGATCTATAATCAGTAAGCCAGAGACCAGGGAGAGCGGGAAGTGTAAGTTCCATCTGAGCCTGAGTCTGAGGGCAGGAGAAGACCCATGTCCCAGCTCAAAGACAGTCAGGCAGAAAAAGAGAGCCCATCTTTATGCAAACTTTGTTTTATTCAGGACTTCAACAGACTGGATGAGGCCCACCCCCACTGGGAGAGGAAACTGCTTTACTCAGTCTACTGATGTTAATCTCATCCAGAAACCCAGAAACACACTTGCAGACACACCCAGAATAATGCTCAACCAAATATTTGGGCACCCTGTGGCCCAGTCAAATTGACACAAAAAATTACCATCACCAGTCAACCCTTTGTCAACTTTGCACTCATATGCACCTCTTTAAACTCTACTTAGTGTCCAAATAAAGACAATAACAAGATCAAAATTCTGTCTAACATGATAAAACTTTCCTGTATACAACCATAGATGCACTAACACCTTCCCCAGAAGAGAAGGTAACATCCTTCCTTGATCCTTACACTCGTCCTTGTTATTTCTTAATATTAATGTTTACATAATAGATGTAAAGTTAGCAATTTTAAAATACTGTGATATAAAGTCAATACAAGCCAAGTGCAGTGGCTCACACCTGTAATCCCAGCACTCCATGAGGCCAAGGTAGATAGATTGTTTGAGCCCAGAAGTTCAAGACCAGCTGAGCAATATGAAAAAACCCCATCTCTACAAAAAATACAAAAATCAGCTGGGCATGGTGGTTCATACCTGTAATCTCGGCTACTTGGGAAACTGAGGAGGGAGGATCTCCTGAGCCTGGTGATCCGGTCAAGGCTGCAGTGAGTTGTGATTATGCCACTGGACTCCAGCCTGGGCAACAGAGCGAGACCCTCCCTGTCTCAGAAAAATCAATTAGTTAATTAAGTCAATACATGTTATGTACATGATAAGGGTATAAGAGAAGAAAGAAAAACAGACATTTGCTTAACAGGTATATATATATATTTGTTGGTAAACATATGTATGTACACACAGACATAGTCATAAAAATTAGGAGTTATACTCACAGTGATGACAGCCCTCACTTGTGTAACTGGCCACACGGTCCCAGCTGGTGTTTTGCTCACCTCTTCCATCTCTTCCTCTGCATTCCCTGCAACTTCAGCAAGCACCTCAGCTGGTCATGGCTATTTACCTGGTGGTGTGACCCGAACCTTGATTCCTGAAGGCTCTGAATCATTACTAGTCTGCCTGAATCGGGCTGTAGTTATCCATTGACTTTAACAGGACATGATAATACTAAGAGATGCACGTTGGGACCTCTTGTATTCCAGACACACTCCTCCTTAACCCCACTGTGGAGGAACAGTCCAATGTCCCCTCGGTAGTCAGGGTCAACCACCCAGCCAGTATAGTAACACCTTTCTTTGCCTGTTGATTCAGAGACACGAGAAGTTCTAAGTGGCCAGGTGATTGTCTTAACAATTGTTGTTGGGTTTCCTGGTAAAAGCATTCCTCTTCGTGGAACTAAGATCTCTAGGCCAGTAAAGCATCAGGTCATGGAAACAGGAAGCAAAAATTTTGCTAGTGAGTCATTAGAGGTAATAGTGAGAGGTGCCACTCCCACTTCCACCTTTACTTTCTAGACTCATGAATCTTGGCTATGGAAGAAACAACACCATACATTAGATGATGATTCAGAGCATATACAGCCTCCTGGGTGACACTGTCCCAGTCCTGGAAGGTATGGCCACCCAACTGGTACTGTAACTGAGTCTTCAAAAGGGCATTCTGTTTTCTATCAAGCCAGCTTCTTCAGAAAGTTGCAGACATGGTAAGACCAACTAATTCCATGAGCATGGGCCAATTGCTGCACTTATTTTGCTGTGAAATGAGTTCCTTAATCAGAAGCCATACTGTGTGGACTATCATGATGGTGGAGAAGACATTCAGTAAGTCCACCGATGATAGTGTTGGTAGAAGCACTGCATGCACGGTAGGCAAATCCACGTCCAGAGTAAATGTCTATTCCACTAAGGCTAAACACAACCCCTTGTATGATGGAAGCTGTTCACTGTAATCAACCTGCCACAGGTAGCTGGCTGATCACCCCAGGGCATCGTATCATATTGAGGGCTCAGTGTAAGTCTCTGCTGTTGGCGGATTAGGTACTCAGCAGTGGCTGTAGTCAGCTTGGCCTTCGTGAGTAGAAGTCCACATTGCTGAACCCACGCATAATCTCCATCCCTGCCACCATGGCCACCTTGTTCATGAGCCCATTTGGCAATTACAACGATGGCTGGGGAAAGAGGCTGACCAATAGCTACAGACTGGGTCATCCTACCCACTTGATTATTAGATTTCTGCCCTGCTGAGGTCACCTATTGGAAATCATTCACACAGATCACAAATATCTTCACATGCTTTTTTACCTCCAAAGAGATCTAGCCACATGCCTCTTCCCAACTTCCTTATCACCAATGTTCCAATCATGTTCCTTCTAAGTTCCTGACCATCAGCCAAACCAGTGACTACAGCCCATGAATAGGTTTGTTTCCCATGTCTGGCCATTTCTCCTTCTAAGCAAAGTGCACAACCAAGTATACTGCACAAAGTTCTACCCACTGGGAGGGTTTCCCTTCACCGCTGTCCTTCAGGGATGTCCCAGAAAGGGGCTGTGGTGCTGCAGCCTCCACTTTCTGGCAGTGCCTGAATATTGTGCAGAACCATCTGTAAACCAGGCCTGAGTCTTCTCTTCATCTACTAACTGATCCTAGGGAACTCTTCATGAGGCCACAGGTGCAGGCTGGGAGAGAGAAGGCAGCATAACAAGAGTGGGGACCATGGATATTTGGGGGACTTCTTCATGTAACTTGCTTGTGCCTTCAGAGTGTACTTGGGCCCAATCACATATATATCACTTCCATTTGCTGATGGAGTACTGCTGTGCACACCCAACTTTATGGCTTGTTGGGTCAGATAACAATCAGCTCATGATGGACAACCCAGGTTGCATGGTAACTTTGTGACTCATGGCTAAGTGTTCAGTCTATACTAAGGCCCAATGACAGGCCAAAAACTATTTCTCAAAAGGGGAGTAATTATTCACAGAGTACATCAGGGCTTTCCTCCAAAATCCTAAGGACCTGCACTGAGATTCTCCTATAGGAGCATGCAAAAGATTCCTTGCAACATCCCCAACTGCCTCTGACACTTTGAGTACCATTGGATCTTCTGGGTCACATGCACGGCAGCCTGGACCTGCTGCAAAGTGTTCTCTTGTTCTGCTCTTGTTCACTCAAAACTTGCAGCTTTTAGGGTCATGAGATAAATGGGATGAATAACCCAGATGAGGAATATGTTGCCTCCAAACTACAAAGAGGCCCACAAGGCAATGTGCCCCTTTTTCTGTTGTAGGAGGGGCCAGATGCAACAACTTACCCTTCACTTTAGAAGGGATAGTTCAACAGGCCCTACACCACAGAAACCTAGAAATGTCACTGAGGTAGAAGGCCTCTGAATTTTTGTTGGATTTGTTTCCCACCTTCTGATACACAAATATCTTACCAGTAAGTCTGGAGTCATTACTGCTCCTTGCTTACTATGTCCAGTAATCATAGTGTCATTACTGATGTTGATTAATGTGGTATCCTGTGGAAGGGAAGGGCAATTAAGATCCCTGCAAACAAGTGTGAAGTAGGGCTGGAGAGCTGATAGGCCCTGAGGCAGGACAGTGAAGGTGTGTTGCTGACCTTCACAACTGAAAGCAAACTGCTCCTCATGGGCTTGACAAACAGGTAAGAAGAAAGGGGAATTGGCCAGTCAATAGCTGCATGCCAGGACCCAGGGGATGTGTTACTTTGTTTAAAGATTCAGCTACATCTGATACAGCAGTTGCAACTGGAGTCATTGCCTGGTTAATCTTATGATAAGCCACCATCAGTCTCCAAGATGTGTCTGTCTTCGGCACAGCCCAAATCATCCAGTGAATACATGTGGCAGGAATCACTACCCGTGTATCCTTGAAGTCCTTGATGGTGGCACTAATCTCTGCCATCCATCCAAGAATATAGCATTACTTTTGGTTTATTATTTTCCCAGCTAGAGGCAGTTCTAGTGTCTTCCGCTTGGCTTTTCCTACTCCTCATTCCACAGGTTAGGGGACCAGTGGGGTGAGGATTCTGAAAGCTACTGAGTATGCCTATTCAAATCATGCACTCCAGAACTCAGAAAATAACCACAGGATGGGCCATGGGACCCACTGGGCCCACTGTGAGATGGACCAGAGCTAAAACTTCATTATCATCTGAATCCCTCCACATACCCTCGCCCCATCAAAAAAAGACCAGATCTGACTGATGGGCCACAGTGAAATTTTGGGTCTCCTGGAATTAGTGTTTGCTCAGAGTCAGTGTCTAGCAGTCTCTGAAAGGTCTACTTCCTTTTCCTCAATGCAGTTATCCTGATATAACATACATGTCTCCATTTTGGGAAGACTAGGAGAAGATTAACAGCACAGACTTTTGAGAGTCCCAGGATCCTTCTTCAAGGTGACCTGTCCTCCCCTTCATTCAAGGGGTTCTGGGTCTGTAAACTAGCTTAGGTCTGGGAATTGATTGAAGGACCTTGATTCTCTGTTTTTATCTTCCAGATTCGATTTTCATTCAGTTGACCTACAACTTTTCTGTTCATTAAAATCATGTAGGAATTTAGCAGGCTTCCTGTCTGTCTCACCTCTAGGAACACCATGATCAACTAGCTGACACCACAGGTGCTCTGGAGTCAGTCTACGTGATTGCTGCTTTGGCCCTGCCCTCCACTGCAGTAACCATGCCTTCCTCATCTTTGGTGGCTGAGTGCTGCCTCCTGGCCCCTGTCACCCCAGGATCTAATTACTCTCATTGCATTTAGGTTTCTTAATTGAGTGGCTGTCATTGCCAATGTAAGGTTCGGCCATCAGAGAAGAGTGATCACAGAGCTCTTCAAGGATGCTGGGGCTCCCCTCACAGACTTGTTTCTCACAGTAGTGATGAAAAGTATGGTTTCCGGGTTCTCCTATTGTGGGTGAGTAGCCCCTAAATGGCAAATCCAGTATAACACTTCCTTTGCTGAAGAGCACACATTTGCAGATTAGTGCATTACCGGCTCAAACATAATCTCTCACCAGTCGAGAAATTGGGCCTTGGTAAATGCTCTAATTCCTATATTCAAAAACTCCTGTGGTTTGCTGCCAAAGCATCATATTAAATTAGAATGACATCAATCAAATTTTATGAAACTCAAATTTAGAAGATACACACTTAAGACTAATGCTGAGGATAAATTTTTTTAAATGAAAATCTCATCTCAGATCCCAGTTGAGACTTAGATGACATTTTTAGACTCTCAGCTTACCTTTTAAAAAATCAAGCAATGTTTTGCATAGCAGACATCATTTACCCCTCACAAGACAGCCCCTCAGCCCAATCAACGTCAATGCAACTGTGCAGGGTAGCTCCATGCACATTGCCAGCTCCCACCACAAGGGCACACAGCGGCCTCCACCTCAAGGCTCTCTCCAAAGCCAACAGAACCCACTGGTGCAGCCTGGGAAGGTGGGAGGAGGATGGTGATGGGATAGTGCTGGTGTGTGTCCCAGGCAGAATTACTGCCAATGAGAACCAGCAGCTAGTGCGTAAATGTCCCATCTTTAAAGGGATGGCTTTTAGGTGAATTCTACAGGGCTTCTCAGAGGATCATTAGTTAGACAAAGACGCCACTGCCCACAGCAACAACCAGCTCAATTATGTTCCTTCTATTGACTTCCTGTCTGTTCCTGTCTCCTTCCCCTCATTGATCCTTCTTGGGATCACCTCTCAAATAAAGTACCTGCACCCAAAACGACGTGTCAGGCTCTGCTTTTGGCAGAGCCCAGGAAAAGACACTGGCTTGCCTACAATCTATGAAAGTGCGGAAACCCATGTGTTTGGTTTTCCATGTTGGGAAGTGATGAATGTGTGTTACTTGAATAAGGCCAGAAGGCAGAGCACTCTTTTGATGGGGAATTTATTTCAATAGGTATCTTTTCATTCTCAATCCTCATAAATTTACTCACTACAAAGAAAATTTCATGACATGCACTGTGAAAGGTAGAGAGGAGAATAAATTGATTTAATCTCTTGTAGTTATTATATTTTAGGAGGTATAAGCATATGGAAATGTGACCAGTATGGTGGTATGGTATTTAAGATCCAAGTGTCAAGCACAAAAAGGCAACTCATTCAGAGTTCAGAGATTGAAAATATTAGTAGAAACTAGGGTAGTGAGGAAACACATCACGAGATACATAAACCTTGAAATTGGCTCTGAAAAATAACTAGGTTCCTTACCAGTACTAAGGACACTAATATCATAATTCTGAAAAATAATTCCCCATCTTTACCCAACATAAATGACTTGGCCATTCTATCTAGCAGTCATTGCCCCACGGTGGATAATGGGATAGACATGTGGGAACCAGGAGTAACCATACAAATGGTGAAGTACGAGGCAGAGAATGAGGATGTGGCAGACCTATAGCTGGAAGAGCAGTCATTCTTTGATTTGTTACATTAGAGCACACTTTTCTTTATCACTACCTTTTGAAGACCTGTGGCCTGCATATACTAAAAAGAATATGCCCTTGGGCTATGCTTGTGGTAACAGGACAGATAGGTAGGTGAACACATTCTGTTAAGATTTACAAGACAGGCATGCTTGAAGCACTAAGTGGAAACAGTGGGATTCACTTATAGAGAGCAGCAGTGAACACACAGGAGTCTATTTACCCTAGACTTAAAAATGAAGCAGTCTCATTCTTAGAACAGCATGAATTCATTTAGCTTGGAAATGAAAAGAAGACAAAGACATTCAAGGAAAGGATTACATTCACAGCAGGCTTTAAAAGATGACTAGGAGTTCAGTGGACAGCCAAGATGATGCTGGGCGATCTGGGAAGTTATATTGCCTGGGCTGTTGGGTTATTTTTACAAATTACATGTCCCTACTCACAGGGACCCTTGGACTCTGACTTCTCATCCTAACCTTCTGTTTCAGTTCTTTCTATTCAAAGGGACTGAAAGTCCCAGAATTCAAATTATGACCCCCCCCAGAAAAGTGTTATTACAAATGCATGAAATAATCTCACTGAAAGGTATGGAGGTGCAAGGTATTGACCTAAGTAATTTTGGAGAAGAATAGAACGTAGAAGCAAAGGAACTGCCCATCAGCACTGTGTTCTAGTTGATAAAGTTGTCTCTAATGGGGCACATGGGTAAATGATTCTGAAACCAGTGTAAGTGTAAACTTCAATGGAACAAATGAGTAAACTGATGGCAGAAGGTGGAGCTAGGTTTCTCACTGTTGGAGCAGAATGTTGTAGAAAATCAAGGGTTTGAACTCATGTGATGCTGGATTAGAGTTGGAGACATCAGCATAAATTTATATTTAGCTTAATATACAGATAGAACAATAGATGTTAGTAAACACACATATATTTCCTTGCTGTATCTGCTGAGAGGGTCTATAAACAATGATACCCCAAAAGCAATAAACACATCTAACACCCAGGTTTTGGGTTTTGTGGTAGGCAGATTAATTTTTTCCTCATCTTAATCTCATTTATCCTCATCTTAATCTCAGAAACCTGTGAATATGATAGGTTACTGGCTAAGGGAAATTAAAGTTGCTGAAGAAATTAAATTTGCTAATTAGATGACCTTAAAATGAAGAAATTATTCAGGATTATCTGGCTGGACCCAAATTAATGACAAGGGTCCTTGTAAGTAGCAGAGAGAGGCAGAAGATGAGTCCATGTCAGAGTTATGCTCTGTGAGAAAGTCTCTATCAGCCACTGGGAGCTTTGAAGGTAAAAGGGGACCACAAGTCACGGAGTACAGGCAACCTCTAGAAACTGTAGCAGACAAGAAAAATGGATTCTCTATTATGACATGTACCCTTGATACGATGTAATTAGAATGACACTTCAGCCCTGTTGTTTTTCTTTCCAAAACCCATAACTCCATGACTTCTCTAACGGTAAGAAAAACGTACAAATCATCAATAGAAAGCATGCTAAAAAAATAGTAGTTCAAAACAGAAAGCAAGAAAATTGACAATGTCATCAAAAGTAAGCAATTGTAAGAACTGTTACAGCCAAGATTTGCCTAAAGATACAAAATGCAATATAATATCCTGGATGGGATTCTGGAGCGCACACACACACACAGACACACACATATACACACATACACTACACACACACACATACACACACACAAATACATATACACCACACACACACACAAACATACACACATACACCACACACACACATAAACCACACACACGCACACACTGCACACACAAAAATACACATATACACATACACACACAAACACACCACACATATACACAAAGATACATAGACACACATACACACACACCACACATACACAGACATACACACAACAACACACACACAAACACGAGCACACCTCACATACACACACACACACACACACATGCACACACACATAAACACACACATAGGTAAAAACTAAGGTAATCTTAATAAAGTTAAGGACTTTAACTATAATTTAATTAAATTGATTTTAGTTATAATTACAGTAAGGATCTTAATAATAACATATCAATATTATTTCACTAATTGCAATAAATATACTAATGTAAGTTGTTAATAATAGAGGAAACTGGGTGAGGGGTAAATGCGAACTCTGTACTATCTTTGAAACTTTTTTGCAAATTTGAAACTAGTCTAAAATAAAAAAATGTATTCTACTCTTTACTTGTACGAGATCAACTTTTTTAGATTTCACATATGAGTGAGATGATGGAGTATTTGTCTTTCTGTGCTGGTCTTATTCCACTTAATGTAATGTCTTCTAGGCTCATCCATATCGTCACACAAGATTGGATTTCACTCTTTTGAACATCTGAATACTATTCCATTGTGTATCTATACCACTTTTAAAATCCATCCATCTGTTGATGGACACATACACTGAGTCTATATCTTGGCTATTATGAATAGCACTGCAATAAACATGAGGTTCAGGTATCTCTTACATACTGCTTTCACTTTCATATACATTCCTAGTAGTAGGATTGTTGGGTCATATGGTAGTTCCATTTTTAATCTTTTCAGGAACCTCCATCCTGTTGTCCAGATGGCTGTACTAATTTACATTCCCACTAACAGTGTATGAGCTCCTATTTCTCCACATTCTCACCAGCATTTGTTAATTTGTGTCTTTTTAATAATAGCATTCTAACTCTGGCGAGGTGAGAACTCCTTGTGTTTTTTAAATGTATGCATAATAGATGTACATACTTTTGGTGTACATTTGATATTTTGGTACAATCCTATAAAGTGTAAAGATCAAATCAGGGTAATTGGGATATCCATCACCTTACACATTTATCTTTTCTTTATGCCGGAAACATTCAAATTCTTCTCTTCTAGCTATTTTGAATTGTACAATGGATCATTGTTAACTATAGTCACCTACTGATCTCTTGAACACTAGGTCTTATTTCTTCTACCTAACCGAATCTTTGTACCCATTAATGATCTAGAGCATTTTGTCATACACCTGTTGGCCATTTGTATGTCTCCTTTTGAGAAATGTCCATTCAGGTGTTTAAAATCAGATTATTTAAAAATCCTTTTAAAATCAGAATTTTTTTTGCTGTTTGAGTTCCTTATATATTCCAGATATTAACCCCAGATATCAACTCCAGATATTATCAGATGTGAAATGTCAGTTTGCAAATATTTTCTCCCCGCTGTTGGTTGCTTCACCAGAGGCTGGGGAGAATAATGGGGAAGGGAGGATGCAGTGAGGCTGCTCAATGGGTACCAAGTTACAGTTAGATAAGGAGAATTAGCTCTTGTATTCCATTGCACACTAAGGTGATTATAGTTAAAAACAATGCATTGTATATTTCAAAAGAGTTATAAGAGAGAATTTTGAATGCTCTCACTACAAAAATGATGAGTGTTCGAGGTGATAGATATACTCATTACCCTGATTTGATCATTACACAATGTATACATGTGCCAAAACATAACACTTCACCCCATAAATATGTACAATTATTACGTGTCAATTAGAAACAAAATAAAACTTTAAGAAGCGTACTAATTCAAAGAGGGGGCAGAGATAGCAGGGCTACACAGAGCAGGGGCTAATGGAACTTTGCAGAGATAAGGTGCCAAATCTTGCAAGGAGGAAAACCCAAACCCGAGAAGATTTTTGTAAGGTTAACTTAAAAGATCAGCGAATTATCATTTAAGTGAAAGCAGTCATGTAGCTGGTTTCTTTTTTCCCTCTAAATCAGTTTAGAAGACTTGCTTCCAAGGGCACTCATGGGAGGGTTCTGAGTTGGGTCTGTGGCCTGTTGTAAAAAGTTTTAGTACCAAGCCCCTGGCTTCAAAGGGGTGATGAGATTGTTTCTGACCAGCATTTACTCTCTTAGTTGAAAGGAAGTGGTCCCTTCTGTTCAGTTTGTGTCTTGCAGGGAAAAGGAAGGTACGTGAGAAGGATGAAATGTTTTCAGCACGCCTCCCGGGCAGCCCTGTGACCGGGCAGGTTCCAGGAGACTTGAGTCAGTTTCAGCAGGAACTGAGGCTAAAGGATGTGGTTGAATAGGATGGCCGCAGGGTAGGGCTGCAGGAAGCCTCATTTCCATGAGCTGGATAGTCTTGAGACAGTTGGATGTCACAAAACACAGAAAAGGACTAATAGGAAAAAATAGCACCTGAAGAGAAAGTTTTAATGCGCAGGGAGATGCATTTAAAAAATAAAGCTACTGTTTCTGCTGGTGAACACTGAAAGAAAGTGCAAAAATAGACTCTTACTATTTCTACATTGGTGAAGCAAAACCCCACTCCTCTCCCAGCAATGAAGAACTCTGTCCCACAATGACACTGACTCTTTCCTTCCATCCCAAGATCACGTACTGCAGACTCGGTAGCACAAAAATCTTTCATGGATGGAACCGGAATCTTGGGTGACAGGCTCCTGCCCACTGAGGACAGCCTGGCCCTGCAGCCCCACCACCCGACTATGGCCCTGGCAGCCCCTCAGTGAGGTCAGAGGGGAGCAGGAGTGTGGAGACAGCCAGCCGATTCGGGTCCTGGCCGTCCTTCACTCAGGCAAGGCCCCTGCCCACACTACTGATGGTCTCTCAGATGCAGATTCCTAGGCAGATAAACAACAACATTGATGATGTCCTTGAAGACCTTCATGAGGGTGAATTATCAGATGCTTAGCATGAATTCTGGCCCAGAGAAGTTGCTCAAAAATGCTTCCTCACACCTCCCTGCTCTGTTGTGTCTGTTAGTTGAGCACTTGAGGGCTTGATTATGTGTAAATTTCGTGATGTTTTCTCAGTATATTAAGTCCCAAATGAAACAACTTTCCCCATTTTATCTTTTTGGCTTTCATTCTCCTGCTGTTTTAGAGAGTGCTATAGATAGTTGATGCCACAGAGGTATTTTTGCTAATTTATAATTGTCAGCTGAGACCTAAAAACTGGCTTTATCAACAAACAAAATCCCCAAAATTTTGCAAACCTACCCACCCAGAAGCATCACAAGAAGTCACATAATGAAACACTTTCTCAGTTTATGAAATTAGAGGAGGTGCTATCAGAAATGAAGGCACTCTATTAAAATAATAATAATAATAACCATCCCAAGCCTGGAGGAGTGGCTCACACCTGTAATCCCAGCATTTTGGGATGGCAAAGCTTGAAGACTGCTTGAGGCCGAAAGTTCAAGACCTGGCCCGAGCAATACAGTGAGACCCATCTTTACAAGAAATATTAAAACTTAGCCAGGCATGGTGGCAGCTCTTGGGTGGCTGAGGTAGGAAGATCACCTGAGCCCAGGAAGTAGAGGCTGCAGTGAGCTGTGACTACACCATTGCACTCCAGCCTGGGCCACAGTGAAACTGTCTCTTAAAACATATTAAAATAAAAAAGAACTCCTCCAATTCCCATTTATGAACCACTTGCTAAGTGGCAGACTCTGCTGTGCTCAGAAAACATCTCACCCATTCCTCAAACAGTGCTGTGAGCTAAGGGTCATCACTATTCCCACTTTAAAGTGAGGACATGGTGGTAGCAAAGTGGCCAGTAACATCCTCAAGGTAAGACAGCTCTAAACGAGTGAAGGGGATACAAATACAGATTAGCCTGCCACAGTGACATCCAGCCTTGGCTAACCAGTGGCTCCTCCAACCCGCACCTGGGAGGCTGTAACCAGGTGGAGGCCACAAGGCCAAACATACTTCAGGTATGCATCTTCACTGATTAAACTGAAGGTGCCCCACGTAATTTCCACAACACTGAATTCATTTGATGGACCCACTAGCCTGCTCCACCGTCTGGAGCCAGCCCCAGCTCTGCCCATTGTGCTAGTGCCATGGCAGGGGACAGGCTCCCAGTCGTCCAGAGCTGGACAGCCCAGAGTGGGGGTTCAAATGAACCTTTCTTTCTCAGCCTCTGTTTCAACTCTGAATAGGGAAGAGCAACATCTTTCTCTCTGATTCATCTAGTTATGTATTCAATGTCTGCTTTAAATGGCTCCATTCTGCAGGTCCAAACATGCACTTCTGAGCTCCCCAGGAAGCAGTTCCACACGCTGCCTCCCTCATCCAAAGTGAGGTCAACTCCATCTGTCCTGTTACACCACAAATCTTGGGGTCATCTTGATATATTTCCTTATCTCACACCCAACAGCTAATCCGTTAGGAAAGCCTATGTGCTCCACCTTCAAAGAAAATCCGCATATGATCTCTCCGTCACCATGCTGTTCTCAGCCCCCACCCACTCTCTCCTTTATTACCCTGGTAGGCTGATAACTAGTGCCTCTGCTTCTCTAAGCTCCCCAACACACATTCCATCTTGAATATTTACTAGCCAGAGTCACCTTCCAAAACGTAAATCAAGCCATACCATTCTTCACTCAAATCAGTCATCTGATCACCCATCCTTTATTCAGAGTGAAGGCCAAAGTCCTTGAAGCCCACAGGCCCTCATGCATTTGGCCCCGTTCCTCTCAGAAGCTTTCTCTCACATGTTCCCTCTTTCTCCCACATCTGAGCCATGCTGGCCTTCTTGCTTGTTTTCCAACAAGCCAATCTGGCTGAGGTCATGGCCAGACCCAGCTCGTCCCTGTGCTGGAGTGTTCTTGGCCCAGGTTTCTACATGGCCAAGTCCTGCACCTATGGAATAATAGACACAGACCTGGAGCCCGTTCTCAGATTCTCTGCATTACTAGCAATGATCCCAGCTACAGCCACAGGCCCACATAACCTCATGCCCAACTCCTTGCTCAACCACCAGTCTGCTTCTGCACTCAGATGAGAGGCACATGCTGGCTGTGGGTCTGGACTCCTGAGTCATTACCAAGAAAGTTACAGGCTTTGGGTGCCATGCCCGTAGCTACCCTTAAGGTAAACATGGGCCACTGGGAGAGGAAAGACAATGGGAGTCAGGCAGCACCCTCTCCCCTCTCTATGGTGCCTCCCAAATGCAGTTGGTCCAGAGAACATGAGATTCCTGAGGGAGCACACTGCCGTGCCATCTGCCCTTCTCTGTGGCCATTGATAAAGTGGCTCCTTTTGGTAACCCAACTCTTTACATTGCTTTGCTCACGTCCTGAGCTCGTTTGCCCAGTTCTCCACCCCAGTCCTGGGCTTCTACCTCCAAGTTGTTCTCCCTTTATCCTTGCCTCATGGTCTGCTGTCTAGAAAGCTTGGGCTCAGTCATGCTCTAGTGCCTTTGTTCATGTATCTCGAAGGCACATTCTGACCACCTGTGTGATTCTGAGATGTCCCTGGGACTCCTGGTCCCCTTGGTCTGCTGCATTATTTATTTTTTTGTATTGCATTTAACACCTTCTAAGCTGCTGTACCATAACTTACAAATGATATTTATTGTTCCTCTGCTACAGTGGAAGCTCAGCAAGTGTGTGAATCTTTTCTTCACTGATGCATCCCAGGCATCTACAATCACGTGAGCCTGGCATATGGTGGGGACTCAATAAATATTTAGGCAACAATGAATCAGGTCATTGTCAGGCTAAATGGGAAAACAGGAAAAATGCCAGGCATGTAGCAATTAGGACTGACTTCTGCACTTAGCTGCTCTCATGAGTAACCTCTCTCCTAGCCACTACCTCTCAGGTAACAGTATGACAGTCAAGGTTTATAGCAGTTTGTGAAATATCAAGTGCTCTGGTTAGTACAGCTCTTAACGACCCAAACTTGTGTCATAAAATGGCCACTGTATTATCCTTCTGTATTGTGTATCAAGTTCAGACCAGGCAAGGTGGGGTTCGCTTGTCTCTGCTCTGTGATGTCTGGAGCCTCAGTTGAACACTTGTTTCTGGGATAACTCAATGATTAGAGGCTGAAATTAATGGAAAACATCTTAAGTCTCATGTCTGGGAATTGCTGTGGGATATTGACCAGAACCATAGTTGAGTTGTCAGCAGAAATATCTACACACAGTTTCCCCATGTGGTGTCTCCAAGTGAGCCAGCTTAAGCTTCCTCACAGCATGACTGAGTTCCCAGAGCCAGTAACCTAAATGAAAAGGTAGAAGCCCTATACTTTTTCTGACCCGGTATTAGGAGTCGCATGGCATCACATGTGCTGTAGTCACTAGCCTGCCAGAGTTGGGGCAGAAAACAGGTCCCATCTCTCAATGAGAGAAGGGCCAAAGTGCAAGTGGAACATCCCAGCCCAGAAGAGCTGAGAAGTCATGACAGCAACACAGTATCCTGGATGGACTCCTGGAACAGAAAAGGGGCATGCAATAAAAAGTAAGGAAATCTGAATGAAGTTGGGACTGTAGTTAACATCAATGCATCAATATTAGTTAATTAACTGTGCCAAATATACCATACTAATTTCGGATGTTAATGATAAGGGAAATGGGTGTGGAGTACATGGAAACTCTCTCTACTATCTCCACAGTTTTCCTATCAACAGTCTAAAGTTATTTTCAAAAATAAAGCTTATTTTAAAGAGGAAAAAAGAGCATATGGGACATCGTAAAATGTTGAGACTCTTTATGGAAAATACAATTATAATCTGCCACAACAAGGAGGAGGTGCTGATACCAACCTTGAAGGGAAAGGCAAGGGCACACAGGTTTAGTATGAAATGGCTATAAAGTCTCTAGATAAAAACCATGTTTATTATCCAGAGGTATGAAGAAAGGAAGCAATGTCACTGAATAAAAAGAACAAATAGCCCAACAATGCTTTTAGCATTTGACTTTAAATGCATCATGGTCATATTTTGCAGCCAGTTCATCACTACGTGTGCTATCCACATACAGATGCTCCCTCAAGGTCAATTGGACAGAGTTTTCATTTAATTATTTAATCACAGATTGCATAAGCATCCAGTGATTCTATAAAATCCAATCATATTAAACTTCAAAGGGGATGAATATGCAGTGGCTTTTTATTCAAACTACATATATTTCTGAAAATGTAGTTTCATCTTAAAATTAAGCTTAATATTTTAAAAAATCATTGAATTAAAACAGTTCTAGCATATTAAAAGGTATGTAAGAAGGAGTGTGGTAAACACGGCCACTAATTTCTTTCTCTTCCCAATGAGAGGTGAGGTCTAATCCCCCTCTCCTGGTTATGGCCTTAGTGGCTCACTTGATCAGTAGAAAACAGCAGGAGTGACTTCCTGAGTTTTCCAAGGGCTACAGTATAAGAAGATGTGAAGCTTCTGCTCTTAGAACCTGTGAGAAGCCCGAGCCACCGGGAAGGGTCCTAGGCAGTGCATGTGTGAACAGCCCCTGCTGCATTCCCAGCGGACAGCCAGCATTCCCGACCTGCCAGCCACCTTAGAAAGTCCAGCCCAGGCGGGGTGACTGCAGCCCTGGCACCGTCTGACTATTACCAAATGAGGGATCCCATGCAACAATCACCCAGTCGAGCCCAGGCAACTCACAGATTTCTGAAAGTTAATACATTTTTAAGCCATTAAGCATTGGAATGATTATGCAGCAATAAGTAACCTGTACAAAGATTTATAGATATTTAATAGGTAAAGTTTTAAAATATTCAGGAAGTTTGAAATTGACTAAATGATGTATAAAACTTGTGGGAAATTATAAAAGAAATTCTAGGGAGAAATATTTGAGTGAGAAGAAAAGCATCCAGGTATCAGTTG
>NW_012109208.1:657624-674495 GCF_000951045.1 Mandrillus leucophaeus
GATCATGGCTCACTGCAGCCTCAACCTCTCAGGCTCAATCGATCCCCCCACCTCAGCCTCCCAAATAGCTGAGACCGTAGGCATGCATCCCCATGCCCAGCTAATTTTTTTTGGTAGAGATGGGGTTTCACCATGTTGCCTAGGCTGGTTTCTAACTCCTGGGCTCAAGCAATCTGCTCATCTCGGCCTCGCAAAGTGTTGGGATTACAGGAGTGAGCCACTGTGCCCAGCCCTCTTCTTTCTTGACAGAATCTGCTTACCCTTTTTGAAAGCTGCATTTAGTTTCAGACAAATCCATGTTGCTTCCTAGTTACCTGATCACTAAGCTCATTAGCAGGTATATCTACAAAGATTGAAAAGGATACTAAATTTAAAAATAAAGGTATATTAACTTCAATACTCTCTCATGTTAAAAACTCTCAATAAACTAAGTATTGAAGGAACATGCCTCGAAATAATAAGAGCCACATATGACAAACCCACAGTCAACATCATACTGAATGGGCAAAAACCGGAAGCATTCCTGTTGAAAACTGACGGAAGACAAGGATGCCCTCTCTTACCACTCCTATTCATTACAGTATTGAAAGTCCTGACCAGGGCGATCAGGCAAGAGAAAGAAAGAAAGGCATTCAAATAGAAAGAGAGGAAGTCGAACTATCTGTTGGCAAACAGTAAGATTCTATATCAAGAAATCCCCATAGTCTCAGTACAAAAGCTCCTTAGGCTGATAAACAACTTCAGCAAAGTCTCAGGATACAAAATCAATGTGCAAAAATTACTAACATTCCTATATATCAACAGTAGCCAAACCAACCCAAATCAAGAATGCAATTCCATCTACAATTGCCACAAAAATAAAATAAAATAGCTAGGACTACATCTAACAAGGAAGGCCAAAGATCTCCACCAGGAGAACTAAAAACACTGCTTAAAGAAATCAGAGATAACACAAACAAATAGAAAAGCATTCCATGGTCATGGATGGAGTGAATCAATACCATTAAAATGGCCATACTGCCCAAAACAATTTATGGATTCAATATTATTCCTATCAAACTACCAATGACATTCTTCACAGAACTTAAAAAAAAAAAACAAAAAAACAAAAAAAACCACACTTTCAAAATTCATATGGATTAAAAAGAAAAAAAAAAAAAAAAGCCCAAACAGCCAAGGCAATCCTAAGCAAAAAGAACAAAGCTGGAGTCATCACATTACCTGACTTTAAACTATACTACAGGGCTATAGTAACCAAATCAGCATTGTACTAGTTTAAAAACAGACATGTAGACAAATGGAACAGAATACAGAACCCAGCAATAAGGTCACATATCTATGACTATCTGATCTTCAACAAACCTGACAAAAACAAGCAATGGGGAACTTCCTATTCAAAAACAAGCAATGGGGACTTCCAATTTAATAAATGGTTCTGGGATAATTAGCTAGTCATATATGGAAGGTTGAAACTAGACTGCTTTCTTACATCATATGTAAAAATTAACTCAAGCTAGATTAGAGGCTTAAGTGTAAAATCCAAAATTCTAAAAACCCTAGAAGACAACCTTGACAGTACTATTCTGGACATAGGAATCGGCAAAGATTTCATGATGAAGACACTAAAAGCAAGTGTAACAAAAGCAAACATTGACAAATGAGACCTAATTAAACTAAAGAGCTTCTGCACAGCAAACGAAACTATCAACAGAGTGAACAGACCACCTACAGAATGGGAGAAAATTTTTGCAAACTATGTATCTAACAAAGGTCTAATATCCAGCATCTATAACTTAAACAAATTTACAAGAAAAAAACAAAAAACCCTATTAAAAAGTGGGCAAAGGGCATGAACAAACACTTTGCAAAAGAAGACATACATGTGGCCAATAATCATATGAAAAGAAAGCTCAACATCACTGGTCATTAGAGAAATGAAAATCAAAACCACAATGAGACACAATCTCACATACATCAGAGCAGCTATTATTAAAAAGTCAAAAAAAAAATACATATTGACGAGGTTGCAGAGAAAAAGGAACACTTATACCAGTAGGTGGGAGTGTAATTAGTTCAACAATTGTGGGAGACAGTGTGGTAGTTCCTCAAAGGCCTAAAAGCAGAAATGCCATTTGACCCGGCAATCCTATTACTAGGTATATACCCAAAGGAATATGCATTTTTCTATGAGAAAAACACATGCACACACATTTTCACTGCAGCACTATTCACAATAGCAAAGACATGGAATCAACCTAAATGCCCATCAATGGTAGACTGGATAAATAAAATGTGGTACACATACACCATGGAATACTGTGCAGCTGTAAGAAAGAATGAGATTATGTCCTTTGCAGGAACATGGATGAATCTAGAGACCATTATCCTTAACAGACTAATGCAGGAACAGAAAATCAAGTATCACATGTTCTCATTATAAGTGGGAGCTAAATGATGAGAACACATGGACACAAACAGGGGAACAAGACACACTGGTGCCTACCGGAGGGTGGAGAGTGGAGGAGGGAGAGGATCAGGAAAAAATAACTAATAGGTAATGGCTTAATACCTGGATGATGAAATAATCTGTACAACAACCCCCCCAAGACGCAAGTTTACCTGTATAACAAACCTCACATATGCTGTACTTAAAATACAAGTTAAAAGTTAAATTTTTAAAAAGGTAATATTAATAGTTACTCTCAATTATTAATATTTATTAGTCTGGTTCTGTTACATTGCATGAAACCAATATCTGATTTGGCCTTTCCAGCACTCTTTGGAAACAGACTACATAAGAAGCAACGGGCAGCCCATCGAAACCTCCTTAGGCCTCAGTTTAAAATTAAGATTTAGAGCCATTTATTTATTACAGTACCTATGGTATGTTAGCATTTATATTCATTGTGGTAATAAGCATGATATACACAGTTCATGTCTCCAAGATACTCACGGTAGGGAAAAAGGCACGAAAACAAATAAATATAAATGATAAAATAAGTCAAGGGTACAAATAGAACACCAAATTAATTGTGTCTGGAAACTAGGGTATAAAACTCTTCCCCAGGCTATTGACACGTGGTTGAGATTCTGAAGGAAGAACAAGGTTTGTCAGAGGGACAAGAGGTGGGGAGAGGGTGGTGGGCAGAATGATTCAGAAAGATGAAGCAGAAGTGCGAAGTCATGGAGACCTGTAGCATCTTTGGATCTAGGGAAGTCACTGGGAACACTCAACAAACTGAGAAGCGATGAGCGAAAGGGTCCTGGAGATTCTCTGAATTGTTTCTTGTAAGTTGCCACCATCCAACACAGCAGACACAAGCCTCGCATGATCGCTGAGTTTGTGGAACCTGGAGCATCCACAGTGAGAGGTGCTGTCGGTTACTGTAAAGTGCACCTTTGGTTTTGAAGACTTAATATGAAAGAAGCTTGTATAACAGCTCATTAACCTTTTTATATTGATGACATCAGAATAACAAGATTTGGATATTCTACACTTAAATAAAACATGGTATTAAAATTAATTTCAGAGACAGGCATGGTGGCTCACGTCTGTAATACCAGCCCTTTGGGAGGCCAAAGCGGGCAGATCTCTTGAGTTCAGGTGTTCGAGACCAGACATGGGCAACATGCCAAAACCCCGTCTCTACAAAAAATACAAAAATTAGCCAGACCTGGTGGTGAGTGCCTGTAGTCCCAGCTACTTGGGAGGCTGAGCCCAGGAGGCGGGGGTTGCAGTGAGGCGAGATGGCACCACTGTAATCCAGTCTGGGTGACAAAGTGAGACCTCGTGTCAAAAAGAAAATAATAAAAATTTTAAAAATTTAAAATGAAATTAATTTCACTTGTTAAAACTTCTTTTAATGTAGTTACTACAAAAGTTAAAGTAACATATGCAGCTTGTGTTATATTTCTATTGGACAGTACTAATCTAGTATATTGGCCTCACCATAGTATCCTTTACTTCCCCCTGTAATATTAATCTGAAAAATCTGCAGTGGACTTTATAGTCTTTAAAAGCTATCATGCCATTAATCTGCATAAACCACTAAGGAAAGTCACAGAGTATAAATCAAGTGTGATGCAGCTTATAATTTGCTTTCAAGAACCAAGGAGGATATCTTATTTTCTAGAATCTTCATGTGTCATGCTTGAAGAAAAAATGAAATTACAATTTCTTGTTTCCAAATATTTATCAGCAATGTTCTAAATACATAATCCAGACAGTTAACTGTTGGGGGAGACCAAATGCCATCTGGTCTCTGGTCTTGACAGCCCAGTTCCCCTAGTAGTCATCATATAAGCATGATGGATAATGTGCTCAGGTCACACTGCTCGAATGCAGGTTGTGTTTAGGCTGCAGTGTCTCTTACACAGATTTCCACATGAAGCACTTAGGATCAGACACAGAGGGTTATTCTTTTTTTTTTTTCTTTTTTATTCTGAGACAGAGTCTCACTCTATCACAGAGCTAAAGTGCAGTGGTGTGATCTTGGCTCACTGAAACCTCTGCCTCCTGGATTCAAGCCATTCTCCTGCCTCAGGGTCCCGAGTAGCTGGGAATACAAGTGCCCGCCACCACACCTGGCTAATTTTTGTATTTTTAGTAGACACAGGGTGTCGCCATATTGGCCAGACTGGTCTCTAACTTCTGACCTCAAATGATTAGCCAGCCTTAGCCTCCCAAAGTGCTGGGATTCAGGTGTGAGCCACTGCGGCTGGCTCACAGGGTTATTCTATGGAACCAATGTTTTACTGCTACTAAGATACTCAGGTGCCCACCAATCACATCTCCTCATAGGACAGTTGTGGGAACCTACCCACAAGGCTGCACTCCCAATGCCACAGCAGGGACAGGAGACTTGTTGCCCAGAGCACCACTCTGTTCCATAGAGGTCACTCATGTGTAAAGACTACAGTTCCTGGGGCCTTCATGAGTAACACAACATCTCTTAGTGCCAGTAATCACCAAAACTAAGCTCTAAACATCACTTAAATCAAACAACAGGAGAGTAGGAGCTCTAAAAGCCCTCTGATTTTCATAAAATCCTTTTCATAAAATCCTCTTGTGCACTTTCTGTCTTCCTGAATAAAATTAATATTTCCAATATGTCCATGCTATCCATGCTGATAGAAACATAGTGAGTGAATTCTCATCACTGTGAGCTGAGGTTGCAATATATAGACAGAAATGGAAATAATGACCTTGATCATAATAAAGAATAATTAGGCCAGGTGCTATGGCTCACCCCTGTAGCCTGTAATCCCAGCACTTTGGGAGGCCAAGGCAGGTGGATCACCTGAGGTCAGGAGTTCGAGACCAGCCTGGCCAACATGGCAAAACCCAGTCTCTACTAAAAACACACACAAAAAATTAGCTGGGCGTGGTGCTGGGCGCCTGTAATCCCAGTTACTCAGGAGGCTGAGTCAGAAGAATCACTTAAACCTGGGAGGTAGAGGTTTCAGTGAGCTGAGATCATGCCACTTCACTCCAGGTTGGGCGAAAGAGTAAAATTCCATCTCAAAAACAAACAAACAAATAAATAAATAAACAAACAAATAAATAATTTAGGGAGGTCTCCTGCCATGCTGGGCATTTATCCCTATTAGTTCATTTAATCCTGAAAACGTAGTTGCTATTATGTCCTACTTTTTAATGATGATCAGGCAAAGACAAAGAAGGGTTGAATAGCTTGCCCCCAGTCCCACAGTTAAAATATCATGAAGTCAATCACAAAAGTGAGTTGTCTTCCTTCAGAGTAAGCATGGCCAGTCATTATAGAATGCTATCTGCAAATAATTAGACTCTTAGCCTAAGTTTGGCATAAAGAGAAGTAAATTAATGGCATAAGCAGAAAATCCAAAAGTCAGTGTCAATGAGAACTAAGGTGAGTGGCCACCAGAAGCCCTGTACTCAACTGAGAAGTCAGCTTTTACGACAATCTTTATGACAGGAATAAAGAAGGGGACTCTCGAGCAGTGGTGATATTTATCCTAAGTGTCCAAAGAAGAATCTAGCCAAGAGAGAAAAAAGAAACTCGACTGTAGAAACTAAACTAAAGGGGTTGTATGTCATCTTGTTTCCAATGGAAACTAATGATTGTCTTCTGGATGCTAGAAGAGCAAGTCACATCTTTAAAAAAGATAAAAAAGGAACAGAGTCAAAAGGACTCCAAGTGGAAATGCAACAATTTTCCCATCTTTTGACTTGAACTTCAGGGATCTCCCACCTGGAGGGAAGATAGTCTTTTATCCTGTTCCTACTTATCTATGACATGGGGCCACCAGCAGCAGTCCATACTTTCATCGATTCCCATGAACACAGTATCTCTGCATGCTAGCCGGGATGATCCAGTGAGAAGGGATCATGCATAATTTCGAGAATTAAGTCTGAGAAGACAAGGGGATAGGAGATGACTAAAAAAAATGATTGCTGCTTCCTCGTGCACATTTGGAGCTTGCACAGGGACAGGCACATGAGTGTATCTCACAGGTAAGCTGTGCTATCGTTTGAATGTTTGTCCCCCCAAACTCATACTAAAGTTTAATGGTCACTGTAACAGTATTAAGAGGTGGGAACTTTGAGAGGCGATTAGATTTTGTGGACTCTGTCATCATGAATGGATTAATGTCTTTATTGTGGGAAATGGACTCATTATCATGGTAGTGGGTTTCTTATAAAAGGACAAGTTTGCCGAGCCCCACCCTGCCTTCTCTTTGCCCTTGCACCGTTTGATGCCTTTTGCTAGGCTATGACGTAGCAAGAAGGCCCTTGCCTTCTGACTCCTCAATCTTAGACTTCTCCACCTCTAAAATTGTAAGAAATAAATTTCTCTTCTTTAGAAACCACTCATTCTCAGGTATTCTTTTACAACAGCACAAAACAGACTAAGATAGAAAATTGATACCAGGGAAGTGGGGTGTTGCTTCAACAAATCCCTTCGCCTTGTGTACGTTGCAAACGTCCATCAAAACGTCACTGTGTCTTCTACACATGTTTTCTCTTATGATTTGTCAATTAAACATAATATTAATTTTTTAAAAATAAAATTAGCAAGAATGTGCCTACGCTTTCCACAATCTCCCCTATACAGTTTCTCCTGCCCAGATCCTATTACCCACACCCACCACACATCCTACCAAATGTAAGAGAAACAACGGTGTTTCATTGAGAAATAACAAACGCCAGTTAATGTAGAGTCTGGTCTAAAAAAAGTCTGTGTAATCTGAAATTCTGGTCGAAGAACAGACATACTTTTGGGATGAGACCAATTTGAGGACGAGGGCCAAGCAATTTAGATGAGCCAAGATAATCTTTAAACCAAAGACACAGAAGCGCTGTTCCAGGAAACCAACCCCAAGGCCTCTGTCGGTCAGAACATCTTGGCCTCCCCAGTCACTGAGTGATTTCCAGCCCCGGCCCAGCAGACGCATCACTCACATCTGAGCTGGCAAGGACAGGAGGTGAAGCTCAGCCGATTTCTCAGGTGATGCAGGAAGGGGCGGCCCAGTCAATCACGTTCACGCCAGAATAACTGATTAAGGTAGCAGGCCTTCAAACAGCCTTGCCTGTAGGACGTGACCTCCCAGACCCCCTCTGGCGCCCGCCATACTGATGCGGGTATTACTCCAAGGAAGCGGCTCCCTCTGGCTTCCTTATTCCTCCCTCCTCCTTATTCAGCCTCTCTTAGGTTTTCTGCAGTCGGAACAAAATGCACAGAAGGGATTGTTCACTCATAGTGAAAATTTATTCAGGATAGGTCATTTGTTTTAGTGAAAATAGAACGTTCTTGAAAATGTTGCCATTACTGGAAATTACATTCCTGTTCTGCAAGATAAGAGATGAAACAAAGCTGGTCTCCAGCTTTCTCATAAATGAAAAGTAAAAATCAAAACAAAGCGAAACAAAAGGCACAGAGAACAACCACAGTAGCAAAATGCTTCCAGCCCTGCAGAAGGAGGAAATATTCTGCATACACCATTCTCTATCTATTTAATATTTCTGGGTTTCTGTTTTTGTTTAGTAGAATCAGTGGTTTAGGAGTTGAGCGGGCTAGCTCAGCTGCCTTTGGGAGGAAAGAGTTCTTGATATGGGAGACCACAGAGAAGTCGAGGGCTTATTGTGCATCTCCCAGCTGAAGATCACATACCCCTTTATGGGAGTCTTTAACTGTGGTTGATGGCTGTCTCAGGAACAGGAAACAGAAAAGGCCCCCCCACCATGGGATTATTCCAGAGGTTTCCACACTTGTCTGCAAACCCCCTAAGACTGTGAGTTAATTTATCTTAGGTTTAACTTGGTCTTCAGAATTATTTTAAATCTTCAGGTCATGTTAATATGCTAAGTTTGAGAATGACTGGATTCTAGGTTTATTAAGCAAACATAAGTCTTGCATTTCATGCTACTAAATGATCGGCACCGAATAAAGGAAACAAATAAAAAACAAAACGATGACAACAAAACAAGCCAGGTCCTTGGAGAGCTTGCACAGGACTGAAAGGGTTAAAGTATTTGTGCAAATGCTGAAGCCTGCGGTGGTGGCTGGGTCTCTGGAATATGTTCTGGGTTTAACCTCACTCGGTGACTGGCCGATGGTGATGGTCGCGCTCACCCAGAGGGAGCACCCAGTCCCCTGACCCTCTCCTGCAGCTCCTATGTGCTGCCCCTGGGTGCAGGCAGGACTCTCCCGGACATAGCACCTGCCTGACCCATCTCTTGGAGCCTTACACCCCCAACTGTGCCATTTTTGTATCAGATGCTGGTCTTTGTCTGAGAGGAACACTTAACATATTAGGGGAATGAGCTGTTTCTGTGACCTTGGTGGCGTATCCTAATCTCCCCCAACTTAAATTGATTGTCTTTTGATTTCACTGTATGGTTGATACAATGCCAAAATTTTTATTTTATATAGCTAAATTTATTAATCACCCTTTTCCTTCTTCTTGGCTTTGCTTCATAGTCACAAAAGCTTCCTGTATTCCATATGTACAATTCATATATTTTATATGCAATATAAAATATTTTCCATACTACATATACACAATATATATATGCCACTATTTTTTGTATATTAATTTTATTTCCAAATACCTGAATTGTGAAGTCCCTTATCATTGTCAAAATTTTTTGGTCGACTCTCTTAGTTTTTGATGACAAGTGATAAACATTATCTAATATGGCAGCTATTTTGTATCTTTCATCCCACAATTGTATATCTTTAATTTTTTTAATTCATTTTTCTAAGTTTTGGTGGGTAGTGCAACATCAGTAATAACAAATAATATTGGAGATAAATATGAGCTTGCAGCTTTGTATTTTCTCAGACGTTAGTGAGAATGCTTCTAGTGTGTCCCTATAAAGCACGGTGCTTGCTTTGGTACATACATACACACGATGGTCACAAAGAAGTGACAGTGCATTCCTTTTAAGAGTAGTATTTTAAACACACACACACACACACACAAGCATGGAAATTGGATTTGTTCATGTGCTTCATCAACATCTTTGGAAATAATCAAAATTTTTTTCTAATATTGAACCTCTTTGCATTCCTGAAATAAACCTTTGTATAATGCTTTCCCTTTTCTTTTCTTTGTTTTTGAGACAGTCTTGCTCTGTTGCCTAGGCTGCAGAGCAGCACTAACATGGCTCACTGTAGCCTCGACCTCCCAGCTCCTCCCACCTCAGCCTTCTGAGTAGCTGAGACCACAGGTGTGTGCCCCCATGCCTGGCTACTTAAAAAAAAAAAAAAATTGGAGAGGTGAGGTCTCACCATGTTGCCCAGGCTGGTTGCAAACTCCTGGCCTCAAGCTATCCTCCCACCTCAACCTGCAAAGTGCTGAGATTACGAGTGGGAGCCACGGTGCCTAGCACCCCCTGTACAATTCTATTAAAAAGTTTTAATTATTCGGTTTACTGTTATTTATCTTAGGATTTTTTATTGAACGTTGGCTTGTAAAATTGGACTGTAATTTACCATTTCTTATGCAATCATTGTCACATTTTGGTGTAAATAGCATGCTTTTTACTTCAAAATATTATTAAAAAAATTATTTTTCTTTGGTCTGAAATATCTTCATATCTTAGGAATTATCAGCTCTTTAAATGACAGGATTCTTCACTATTTGCTGAAGGTTGAGTAGTCTTTTAATAAACCTCTTAATTTCTTCTGTAATCACTTGTGTTTTCTCTCTCTTCTAGATTTTCTCTTCCTTGAGTCAGCTTTGACAAATTATATTTTGTTACAAAATCAGCATTTCCTCCTAGCTTTCAAATGTATTTGACAGAGTTAAGTAATGAGATGCTTTCTAATTTTTAATTATCTGTGATTGTTTTCTCATAATTTCTCATTTTGTGTGTTTGTGACTTTCTTATACTAAAAGCTGTGAATTTTTCTCTGAATCCTGCATTAGCTATATCCCAAATGTTTTGATATGTGAAATTGTTGTTGTTATTGTTTTTGTTATTTTTGTTGTTGTTTACGGTTATCACAACTTTTTTTTTTTTGAGACAGGGCTTCACTCTGTTGTACAGTCTAGAGTGTAGTGGCAGGTGCAATCACAACTCTCTGCAGCCTCAACTTCCCTGGACCCAGGTAATCCTCCCACCTCATCCTCCCAAGTATCCACACTACAGGCGTGCGCCACTACACCTGGCTAATTTTTCATATTTTTTATGGAGATGGGGCTTCACCATGTTGGCCGGGTTGGTCTTGAATGCCTGCTCTCAGGCTATCCGCCCACCTCAGCCTCCTAAAGTGCTGGAATTAAATAAAGGCTTGAGATACCATGCCAGGCTCTGTTCTGACATTTTTATTTGATTTTATTTTTCAGCCAATTATTGCTTGAGAGCACCTTAAAGTCCAAGTGTTAAGGACTTTTTGTTTTGTCATTGTGCTATTAAATTCTAGCTTTATTATGTTAGATCAGATAATGGTTGTACTTTTGACTTTTAGCATTTACTGTCATTTTCTTTTTCTGTTTAGATTCCTTGTATAATCACATTTTGTGACTGTTCCATGGGCATTTGAGACGGTTTAGACTTTGTTTTCAGGGTGTATTATCTTAATCTGTTGAGTAAACATAACTTATTAATTACGATATTTAAGCCTTCCATGTCTTCCTTACATTGTAGAGGTACTTTGAAGACTCCCACTATTGGTGTCTAGTTCTCATTATACCTCTTGTAGTTTTCACGTTATTAACGTGGTTGCTATATTATTTCACAACTATCAAGCTGTGTTCTTCACCCCTTAGCATTTTAAGCGTCTTTCTTTGTTTTGATTAATGATGTTTGGCACGGATTCAATTTAATCTGATGTTAAGATAAATAACCTGCTTTCCTTCTGAAAACATAGGCTAGTTTATACTTTGCACATACTTCTATATTCAAATTTTAATCACTAATTTTATTGACAGCTCTTGTCACAGAATAAAGCTGGGTTTTCATTTTAATAGATTATTTCAGCCCATTTTCTCTTATTGAAATGACTGAGGTTTAGTTTTAGTTCTGTCATTTTATGTTGTTTTCCTTTTTATAGCTTAAAATTGTTTCTATATGTTCTGTTTTTCTTGTACAATTTTCTCTAATTATAAAGAAGATTTGTATTTTTATTTCAGTGGATTGCATTTATAAACATGACTTTCCACAGTATCTTTTATTTTTGGACAGTGTTGCTTAGTTGCCGATTATTAGCAACGACTTAATTAATGTTCTTCTTCAACCTCCACTGTCATCTTTCTGGTCCTCCACCTGATTTTAATTGATTACCATCTCTTGTCTATTGCTAAATCACTTATATATGTGTTCTTTTATTTATAGTTTTAAATATCCTTGGAGCACCCCTCCTTTTTCTCCTTCCTCCTGACTTGTTAATTGTGCCATTGGTTCATTGTTAGACCCGATGACATCTCCATTCTAGTCTGTCATTCTTGTTTCATGGACATGTGGTCCCCCAAGCTCACTGTGGTCTCTGCCTTTGCCTTGTCATTCATTAATTCTACATTCTACAAACAGCACTATGAAGTGTTGAAGGGAATAGGTCCCTGTCATTTACATCGTATACAACGTGCCTTTATACATACGCTGTTTGGTTTCTTAAAGTGAAAGCTGTCTGATAGATGGAAACCACGCTCACATCTCACAGCCCATGTCCAGATGGCTGCTCCATCCTGGAGACCCACCTGCTTCTGGGGTCCTGCTCTCTAGTTCCTTCTTGCTGACTTCTCTTCTACTGACTCTAAGATTCCCTTACCCACCAGAGGAGATAAATCTTCAGTTTAAATACAAGATCGCCCGAGGAAAGTCCCCTTGACTAATTATGCAGGGCAATTCTGTTAGGCCCCAGGGACAAACGTGCTCATCAGACCAGGCCCTGAACCTGCCCTGCATAACCAAGGCCCCTAAGGTGGTTTCCAATGAGTAAAATCAAATCTTAAAATTCTTTCAGCCAAAATTTAATCTTCCACCTTGCCTTGTAATGAAATAAGTTTTTCAAGAAGCTTTTTGTAGAAACATGACATCACTTCTGCTGCAGAAAAAGGAGAGGAGAAAGAGGACAGAGGGGAGGGGGAGGCAGAGTGCGGAGGCCGGAGGCTTCCCAGGCTGTGCGGGTGCCACCCCTCAGGCCTGAGGCTCGCCGCCAACTCAGCAACCGCACACGGCTTTGAAGGGGAAACCAAGGAAAAAGATGGCCCTCCGAAAAACACAGATCAGCCTTAAGACCTGTCCTAAAAGTAACACATAGAAAAGGAGGATCCTTTTGAATTGCGGATACATGCTTTTTCTATCTCTGAAAGTGATGTTTCCGGCAGATGGTGTGGGCTCTGTGATTATGTTGCTCCCATCCCTGTTTCTCAGCAAATAACTGATTTCCTTAGGACAGGAAGCTGACTTTTATTTTATGCTTTTCTGTATAATTCTTGGGGTATATCATGTTAAAAGGAAGGATGTGGCATTGTTCACATCAGAGGCTGGAATGTCTGACAATCCCGTCATCCTGAGGGCGTGCCAGGGAAGGACTGGCAGGGGCTGCAGAGACTGAGCAATAAATGCAGAGCTTCCATTTCCAAACAAGCATTATGGCACGTATTTGTGATCGCTGTGATGAAACCAAACAGTACGGATACTTGAGGGGAGTCCGTTTTGTTTTGTTTTTGGCAGACCCATGTGCACTGTGCCTGGGCGGTGAGTCCCCGCATCTCAGGGCATTGGTGGGTTCCCTGCCGTGGGATACAGGTGGTGTCCATGCAGTGCAGCCTCACAGACTTTGTCTGACCTCTCCAGTAGGAAGGTGTCCTTTCTCCTCTAAACTGTCATAAAGTCTTTGAGCTTACTGCCCATTCCTATATTTTCCTGATCTAGTCAGCTCATTCATCCATTCAGTTTATTTCATGCCTGATAGTCCAAGGACTCCTACACAGAGTTCCCTTGCAATGGCCCATATGTTGAGAAGCAGCCCTTTTCTACAGCTCCTACAGCACGAACCTGCCTGGATTCTGACTCCCAGCACAGAGGGCTAGGCTTTGGGGTAAAGCTAATGCCCACAAGGGCAGTTTTCCATGGATGGCGGCTCCTAAGGCACTTTCCCTGCAATGTGACTGCAAGGGAGGGCAGCAAAGACACATGCCGATAAGACCCCTCCCCTGTCCTTGCTGCACCACCTTTGTTACCACCCCGACCTGGGATCTGCCTGCCGGGTGCAGAAAGGCCAAATATCCACTCAGAGGTTTGCAGTGGGACAAGGACAGCATTTATTTGCAGGGCGACAAGAAAGGAGAATCAGGCAGCTCCTGCTTAGGATCTGACCTCACGAATGGCTTCCAGCTGAGGGTTTTTAAAGGCAGGGAGGCAGAGGTCACAGGCACAGTTCTAAATCAATACATGGAGGACCTACATTGTTTTGACCTGAAGAGGTGGGACAGCGTGAAGTGAGGATTCACAGGTCATAGTCATAGTAGGAGTCAGATTATGCTTTGTCTAAAATGTGGGGGTCAGCAGAAAAGAATTAGCTCTGGCCTGTGGCCACGACCTCCTCCAGGCTCCTCGGAAAGAAATTTAGGTCAAAGAACAGCAGAGTTCAGTCCTCAGCTTCCCCTTCCCTGAGGCCCAGGTGCCTGCAGACGACATTTTCATTTGGTGAGGCCCAGATTTGTGAGAAACAACTCAGGGTCATATGTTAAGAGGTTCTCTTTAGTTCCTGTGGGGAACTGAACATCTCGTGACAGGTGACTGTAACTTCCTTCACTACTGTTTTAAGCTACTCTTACCTTCTTGCTTATTAAGTGGTTCATTTACTTCTCAAGGCTGGCTGGGTGCCTGGAATTGCCCTTGAAGAAACTTAAGATTTTCCTTTATTTCTATCCTTGGGGGATGGGTGCCCAGCAGGCCACTCAGAGGGGTTCCTGCTCCAACTCACCCTCTTTTAGGGATGGTGAAAACAGCTAAATAAAATCAAGGTATTTTGGTTCAGCCAAACTCGGTGTGACTCCTTAACCTGCTTCCTATTCAGGTTATGATGCAGGACAGCCCATTCCTTAGCCTCAGATTCCGCTCCATAAACCACCTCATAAGCCGTCTATACAGGTGAATGACGGCCTACTGTCTGCTGGGACAATATATTTAGTCTCCCTGTCGTCTTCCCCAAATTCCAAGTTCTCCAGAGCCCCACAAAGTCACAGGTAATTCAGCTAAATGCCTGCAAAACAGCAACCCTGGGGCATTTTTCTTTTAAATCAACTTTATTGAAGTATGATTCATGTACCCTCAAAAGCACCCATGCTAACGGTATAGCTTGGTGACTTCAGATGAGTGGTTGTCTAGGTACCCATCCCCACAGTCAAGCTATGGAGCATGTCACTGCCCTAAATGATCTCATGCCACTTTGCAGTCAGTCCTCTCCAGGTAACAAGGGATCAGGTTTCCTTCACTGCGGATTGGATTTGAGTTTTCCAGAATATCGTGTCGTGGAGTCCTGTGACATGTGCACTTGGTGTTGCTTGCTCCTTGTACTGCTAAGTAGGATTCCGCTGTATGAATCAGCAATGTGTTCACCCATTCACCTGTTGGTGGACATTAGAGTTGTCTCCAGTATGGAGCTATTATAAAAACACTGCTATGAACATTTGTGTATGCTTTTTGTGGAACATGCTTTCATTTACCTTTAGTAAATACCCAGGAGTAGAATGGCTAAGTCACATGGTAGGTAGATGTTTAATTTTGTAAGAAATAGCCAAGCAGTTTTCCAAAGGAGCTGCACCATTCCCCATTCTCCAGTCTCCTGGCAGCACGGAAGCGGCGGCGGGAGCTCTGCGGCCTCATCCGCGTTTAGTTTTGTGGGCTTGGGCTTTCTAGTTTTTGCCCTTCCAGTGGGTATGTAATGGATTCTTCTCTTTACCTTTAACTTTTTTTTTTTTTTTTTTTGAAATCTTACATCTTGCATTTTGTTAGGGAAAGTTGGCAAAGGGGCAAATGCAAAGCTGAGAAACATGCCTCTCTCTCTGAGAATCTGAAATCCAAATTAAAAAACTGACAACACACTGGGAAGGCCGCCGCGGCAGAGCAAGAAACATGCTGCAGAGCAGCTCCAATGCCTTTCCTGGAAGGAGACACGGGAGGGAGTTCTTAGTTCCCACAGGAAGCATTGAGAGAAGCTTCCCAGAGGAGAGGGCCTCCGGGCTGGGCCCTGAATGACACAGAGGTCTTAGCAGGCCAGAGAGGGGAACGGACTGGGCAGGGCATCCTATGCTGAGAGAATGCTGGAAGCAAAGGACCCGAGGACAAAGTGTCCTAAGTGTCTGAGGAGCCAAGGTATCCTTGAGCGGCTGGTGTGTAGAATGCTAACATTCCCACAGCCCATCCCTGGTGAATTTTAATATTTTTTGAAGTTATAACAAATGCCTGTTCCTTAAAATCTACATGCCTTGAAAAGTCACTGCAGATGAAGTAGCTGGCACATGTGAAGCATTGAATAAGTGGATGCTGGATGAATGAGCGCGTGAATTAAAGGACCAGATGCCTGAACATAGAACAACGTAAGCAGAAAGTCTGGAGACGGTGCAGATGAAAAGCTCGAGGAAGCCCAGAGGAGAGGAGATACACTCCTACTAGAAAACTTAGAGCTTTTCAGAGAACGGGGCTTTCTAGGTCTAGCTTTAGATCTAAATGTAAGGAAGGAAAAGCATGTCAAAGACAGAGAACAGCATAAACACGGTTTCATAGGTGGAAACAGGCACAGGATAGAGCATTATTTGGCGCAAATGAGGGGAAAGTTCTACTTTTAATGTTTTCTGTATCTACATGCCAACAACGATATATAATGAACTCTTCTGTGTGTCTTCACTGATATGATTTTTAGTTTTTAATTCAACAGGCATTGAAGTCAGTGCCTGCTATGAGCTGACACTGGCAATATAATAGTTCACAAGGTATGAGACTTGCCTTCAGGGAACCTCCAGCCCTAGAGAAGCAGTGGAATAAAGTGGCTTATGAAAAAATAGGAAATCGTGTCCTTTGCAGCAGCATGGATACTGCTGGGGGCCATTATCCTAAGTGAAATACACAGGAACAAAACCAAATACCACATGTTCTCACTTATAAGCGAGGGAGAGTGAAACATTCGATACTCATGGACATAAAGACAGAGATAATAGACACTGGGAACTACTAGAGGTGGGAGGGAGAGAAGAAGGCAAGGGTTGTGAAACTATCTGTTGAGTACTGTACTCACTACCTGATTCATTCATACCTGAAAAGTCAATGCCACATAGTATACCCAGATAACGAGCCTGCACAGGTGCCTCCTGAAACTAAAATACAAGTTGAAATTATATAAAAAAGAAAAAAGGAAAAGGAAAGGAAGGGAGGGGAAAGG
>NW_012109208.1:674545-677590 GCF_000951045.1 Mandrillus leucophaeus
GCCACTACGCCTGGCTATTTTTTTGTATTTTTAGTAGAGACGGGGTTTCACCGTGTTAGCCAGGATGGTCTCGATCTCCTGACCTCGTGATTCGCCCACCTTGGCCTCCCAAAGTGCTGGAATTACAGGCTTGAGCCACCGCGCCCCACCTTAAAAAAAATTTTTTTTAAATAGAGACAGGGTCTCCCTATGTTGGCCAGGTTGATCCCAAACTTCTGGACTCAAGCGATCCTCCCAACTTGGCCTCCCAAAGTGCTGGAATGACAGGCATGTGCCACCACACCTGGCCCCCCCATCAGACTCTGAACCAGCTAAACGTCCACTAATCCTGGGAGCCAGTTCCTAAAATGAATCTCTTGCTGTGTATGCATATACACATTCTGTGGCTTCTGTTTCTCTAGAGAACCTGAACTAATACACTCCCTGACCCAGCCGCTCCACTCACAGGTGTATGCCCAATAAAGCTGAAAACAAGCCAGCATGGTGGCTCACACCTGTCATCCCAGCACTTTGGGAGGCCAAGGTGGGAGGCTGTTTTGAGCCCAGCAGTTCGAGACCAACCTGGGCAACGTAGCAAGACGCTATCCCCGCAAAAATACAAAAATTAGTTGGGCCTGGTGGCAGGTGCCTGTAATTCCAGCTACTTGAGAGGCTGAGGCAGGTGGAGTGCTTGAGCCTGGGAGGTTGAGGCTGCAGTGAGCCATGATCCTCGCTCCACGGCATTCCAGCCTGGGTGACACACCCAGACCCTGTCAGAAAAGGAAAGGAAAAGGAAGGGAAAGGAAAGGGGGAAGGAAAGAAGGAAGGAAGGAAGGAAGGGAGGGAGGAAGGAAGGAAGGAAGGAAGGACGGACGGACGGAAGGGAGGAAGGAAGGGAAAGGAAAGGGGGAGGCTTAAGCAATCAAACTTGATTGCATAGGAGCTGGCAGGGACCTACGAGCTAAGTTCATGCAGAGCCCTCCTTTAGGACGTGGAAGTGTCAGTGGTAGAGGAGCCAGAACCACCCAGCAGTGTTGGCTAAAGAGCCGTTGGAGGAATGGGCTGCAGAGGGCCAGCATTGGGAAATTTAGCAAACAGAAAACAGTGGCCAAGAACCCACTGAGCACAGCCTATTCCCATTGAAGCTGGGGCAGAGCTAAGCATGAATGAATTGCAAAGGGCAGAGGGACGACACTTGGAAGGGAGGCCCATCTGCCAGTGCACCAAGAACAAGCTGGAAAAAGTCCATACCCCAGCGTTAGAAAGAGCAAGTCACACGTGTCACGAAGGACGACACACATCTTATACTTTGCCTGTATGTTTTGCCAGTGCTTCCATTATCTGTAGCTATATAACAATCCATTACAGAACTCGGCTTAGAACAGAAACAATTTACTACTTCTCATGATTCTGTGGGCCAGGAGTTCAGGAAAGGGTGACTAGGAAGTCCTTCCTCTCTGTGTGGCACCCACTGAGGTCATTCACTTGGTGGCATTCAGTTGGTGGCTGGGCTGAAAGTTTCCAGAAGGTTTCACTCAAAGTGTTTCATCCTTCAATAGTCTAACCAGAGCATCCTCACAGCAAGGTGTTTGGTTTCCCCACAGAGTGTGAGAGTGGTCACTGCCGGGCTTCCTAAGGCCTATGCCTGGAGGAGTCACAACCTCACTGGCACTATGCTCTATCGGCCAAGCAAGTCACAGAGCCAGTGCAGACTGAGGGGCAGACTCCTCCAGGAGAAGGAAGGACCTGAGAGCCTGCATACATGGGTAGGGAGTAATAGTGGCTGACCCTGAGCAAATATATGAAAGGAATTATGAGAATTTTCTGGAAGAATCCACTTATCACTTACATGTTTCACAGCCAACTCCCAGGGGAATAAGTGGGTCTTGTCTAGGAAGAGAGAGGATCTGTGAGAGATTTGGGGCTGTAATCCCAGCTTCCTAACACCCAGGCCCATGCGCTTCCAGCTTACATCAGTTTTTTTGTTCATTTTTCTGGTCCATGCCCCACTGCAGCTGGCAGTGTGTGGAGGAAGATGGAAAGGTCATGACCTTGCTACATAAATGCCTATGTTTTGTTTTTTTCTTGTTCTTCACTTTTTTGTCTTGCTAAATGCACAAATTAAGCAAATCAAAAAATAGACAAGATCCCTCCCATTTACTAACCCTCTTCCAAAAGTGATTCTGACTTCTATTTACATGGATTAGTTTTTATGAACTTTCTCTAAGTTGAGTCATTTACTGTGTACTCTTTTGTGTCTATTTTTTTGTTTTGTTTGTTTGTTTGTTTGTTTGAACATATGTCTCTTCACTAATCCAGTTGGTGCACAGGGCAGGAGCTGATTTTGTTGTTGGTTTTGTTGTATGGAATTCCACATAGGAGAATATGCCTTTGCCCTCTGAAAGGTGAAGCCCTGGATTCCTCCATTTTATACCCAACTGTGCTGCCCCTGAGAGTGTCCCCTGGGAGCTTCATCCAGTTTCCTGACTCCAGCAGTTGCAGTGTCAAAACCCACATCCCCACAGCCTGCACTGTCACAGAGCTGGCAGCCAGGCCTCCACACCAAGAGGACTCTGCCTGGCATTGGAAGTTCTGCTCTGTTCATGACAAGAAGTGCCTGAGAATCAACACCTTCCCCTACCTGCCCTCAACTGCTGGCTGATGGGCATGGCCAAGAAGGCCCCAGCTCCCACGCCCCTCAGACATATAAGCCTGAGGTGTCTGTGCCACACTAATAAACCAAATTTTCTGGGGTATTAAGCTGCCGTGGCCCATGGCTATAACTTTCTGGGTAGCATGCCTTTTACTGGCCAGCTTCTCTTTCCCTTATCACTTCCCCACTGCCCAGGGGAGCTTCCTGGGATCACCTCCCAGATAACCTACAGAAAAATCCTCACCTCAGGGTCTACCTCAGGAGGAGAACAAACTCACAGACTCTTAGACATGGCACATCACGTGTGTGTGTGGACAGAAGCACTGAAGCAGGAAAGCCACTTCTGAGTGTGGTCCACCTCCTCCCTCTCCTTTGTGTCACCAAAAAGAACAACAAACCTTAGTAGACAAAGG
>NW_012109208.1:678070-711735 GCF_000951045.1 Mandrillus leucophaeus
TCCTCAAAACATAACTTTGAAAAATTAGAAGCTCCTAGAATACAATATAGGAGATGTCTCTATCAATTTACAGTGAGGAGAGGCTCTCTTAAACATGAACAAAAACACGAACTGTAATAAAGGAAAAGACTGTTGGATTGGGCTGTGTTAGCATCTGTTCATCAGAGACACCATGAAATAAGTGAAAAACAAAGCATCAGACCAGAGGATGTGGATGGCAAAGACAGCTATTAAAAATTCCAAAAATTGCCGGGCACGGTGGCTCACACCTGTAATCACAGTACTTTGGGAGGCCAAGGCAGGTGGATCAATTGAGGTGAGGAGTTCGAGTCCAGCCTGGCCAAAATGGTGAAACTCCATCTCTACTAAAAACACATTTAAAAAAAAAAAAAAGTTAGCCGGGCATGGTGGAGCACACCTGTAATCCCAGCTACTCAGAAGGCTGAGGCAAGAGAATTGCTTGAACCCAGGAGGCAGAGGTTGCAGTGAGCTGACATCATGACACTGCACTCCAGCCTAGGCAACCGGGAGAGACTCTGTCTCAAAAAAAAAAAAGAAAAAAAAACAACTTCCAAAAATTAATTTAAAAAGACAACCTAAGAGGAAAATGAGTTAAAGACTTGAACAAGCACTTGATAAAAGAGGTACTTATATGAAAGATTCCTAATACCATTAGTTTTCAGGGAAATGCAGACTAAAACAAAAATGAGAAGTCATTAGACGTATATCAGAATAGCCTAATCTAAGCTAAATACAAATCCTGATAATACCAAGCATTCGTGAGAACATGGACAACTCAGACTCGCAGTTGGCGTGACATTTTGGAAAAAAATGTTGAGCAGTATTTCTTAAATCCAAACATGCATAGGACTCATGACGCAACAACTTATATTCAGGTATTTACGGCATGTATAAGAATGTTCAGAGGAGCATGTTAGTAGCAAGGAAACTGAATAACCTACATAGACATCAATGCCAGAATAATTTTAAAAGTATGGCTTACTTATATAGTGAGATGCTTATACAAAAAAATGAAAAGAATATTCTACTTCTATATAAACAATTAGATCAATGTCACAGATACAATGGAACCAGACTTAAAAGAACACACATCAAATGATTCCATTTATATGAAGTGTACAAACACCATTCTGTGGGGCAGGAAGTCAGAATATTGATTAGCTTTGTTGGGGGAGGGAGGGTGGATTGTGAGTGGATTCAGTTTCTTTGTTTGTTTAATCTAGAGATTTAGCAAACCAACAAGGAATTTAAATCAGGGAGGAAAAGCAAAGACAATAATCCAAAAAGACAAACGTTTATGTAGCAGCTGCCCTAGGCTGCAATGATGAGATCATCAGATAAGAACAGCTGAGGAAATTCAGTGTCAACATTCACAGTAAGCCTGAAGTCCCAGATTGCTTCAAACAAAAAAGATAACCTAGGAGGTTATAGCAAGACAGAACCTATTGCATTTATCCGCTCTGGCTAAATCACTCTCCACCCCATTTCTCTCTGTGCCTCTGTCCTTCTCCATATTCTGAACAGCACTTATCATGCTCCGTGTTTAGATGATTTCTGTATTCGTTTGCACATGTCTGTTTAGCTCCTGACCCTTTATGGGTCTTTGGAAGAACAGATGTTCTTAATTTTAATGTAATGTAACTCATCAGTATTTTTCTATCATTTGCCTTTTTCTTTACATTTTATTGTATCTCAGAAACATATCACACTTTGATTTTAAGTTAAGTCTTCAATTCACCTTCTTGGCTAAGATGTGTCCTTTTCACTTGCTAGTAATCCATGACGCAGATATGTCTTCACTGCACTGCCCCACTGTATTGAATTGAAATGGGATGGTGACACAGAGATAGGGAAAACCTTTCTGAAGCAACCTGGGACTTCAGTGAAGCAGAACCATGTGTGGGGAGACATGAAGGCATTTTGCCAGTAACATGGGTCAGACAGAGCCAACTAACTGCAGAAGGTGGAGGCCAAGTGAGGCTAACCTATTGGGGAGAACCGACCACATCCAGCAGCCTCCGGAGGCAGAAACACTGGGGGTGTAAGGATCGCTGTTCCCAATGCTCATGATGCTCACCAGTCCATACGAAACAGACCTATTTGCCTCAACTTTTCATAACAAACGCAGGCATTCAAGTGTTAATAAAACTGCTGCATTTTTAATATATTGAAAACATACTTGGGAATTAAATCCTGATTTAAAAGACTTTTAAAAATAAAAAGAGCACAGTGCACTTTAAAGAACTACGTTGACTCATGAAATGGGAAAGTGATTGGAGAATTTGCCATGGGTTCTTCATTGACCTAAATAGCCCAAACTTATAGATGGCAATGCACATATAGGTCACATTTTATCCATGCCTAAACATTTTCACCTGCTTCATGGAAGCATGCCATCCAGAGATCCACAGTGTTGGTTATAAATGATTAACTGGAAAGGTAGCCCAGGCTAAATGGAAAACCAGTGGAAATACACAGACTACTTGCACCTGTAAGCTAGCACCTGGAAGGAGACTGTGGAAACCCCAGCCTTGGGGCCTGGCTTCTCTCTTCACTGAACTTCTGCAGATACCACGGAGCAGAGAACAATGGCAGATTGTAAGGTGCACCAGAATCTGAGGAGCTGTACAAAGAAATTATTTTAATTAATAACCATGTACTTTCACATGTATAAAATTGACACTTTGAGGGTTTCTTTGTATACTAGTCCTTTAGGGACTATTTAAAATCAAAGATGTAGTTTTTGTAATGCCTGAAAGTCTCACACTTATGCAACTGCGTGTCTTACACTAACTTAAATATAACTTATACACACAAAGCCTCAAAACTTTATTAGCAAACACATCAACAATCATGTTGAAATTCATGGATTTTTATAGCCCTTTACAGTTTTCTTTTATTTTACATTTACATATTTTACTTGATGATGACAGAGTTTCAAAAACATGTTAAACATTTTTGCATATTATATGTATTCCTTATTTATTGCTCCTACTACCAAAACCAACAATTTTGGTAAGTGTTGGATACCAACCTCTCATAAATGCAACACATTGACATCACTGCATTTTCTAGCCCTTTGTTTCTGACTCCTCGTGGGAGAATGTGTTCTAGTCCTCAGGTCAGCTCTGTTCCTGACTCGTATGGAAGTATGGACTTCCAGACTAATGCTTTGACAGTGAGCGTTCCTCTCAACATCTGAAGCTCTGCTCTTTTTCCTACCATCTCATTTTTAAACAGCGGCAGCCTTAGTCACTATTCGCATTCCCTTTTCATTTTTAAGACACATTTCTTTCTTTACCGAATGAACACCCTCTGGCAGCCTTTAACAAAGGGCCGGTTCCATGCCTGGCGTATATCCGCATTGTACAGTCTCTGCCGCATCATTTTCCCTATCGGTGCCCGCGACTCTGCATGTCTCAGCAGCTCTGTGGGCTGCCCTGCCATTGCGTGGTCCTAACAAGAAGATCAGAGCAGGAGAACCCACCTGCTTTCCTTGATCTCAATAGAAGTATATTTTCCTCTTTTCGAACATGTTTTGTGAGCATGAGGCTTTGATTACCTGTATGCACTTGGATTTTGCCACGCATTTTCTCATGATCCCAGTTAATCTCATGGCAAACATTTTGAGCTTGACCTTCCTACTTTTCCCAGTTTTACAGACGCACAGCTAAGGATGAGGCATCTCAGCAGGAGGAGAGATTGCTCCAGGGCCCCTCAGTTCTACAGTGATAAAACCAACACTGGAACCTAGGGCTTTGGATGGCACCGCCCATCAGCCTTGTCCGGTTCTCAGGCCTCTGCTTAGTCACACAGCTCATCCTCTGCTGTTGTGCAAAAGGAATCCTATGAAAACTTCTGCAACCAGTGCTTCGGTGCATGGACTTTGAAAACGCTTTCTATCCATCAGTTAGATTTTACTGTGACAAAGGAGCTGTTCTGTTGCCCACAAAAACACTGATCCCCTTCATTTTTGTCAGGAGTCCTGGTGTACTTCCTTTTCTGTCTCTCCTTACAGTTCCGAATCTGTTCTGAGAATACTGTAACCTTTGTGGTCTCTGTTTTACGGACTAATTTTGTTTTGTTTTGTTTTGTTTTGTTTTGTTTGTAGAACATATTGCTTTGTTTTATAGTTGTTTAAACCTATCATCACATTTTTTTTCCTGCAAAATTTTCTAAGCTATTCCTACAGTTCTGTTTGGCCTAGTTTTATCCTCATATTTAACCTGTTTGTATGTGATCTTCCATCTCTTTAAGTTTTTGTTGTTACTTCATTTTCTGGCCCTTAGTTTTTATGTTAATGCAAAGGATACACTATTCATGAAACTTTTAAAACCTGTATATCTTTCATCTGTTTTCTTTTCTAATGCATTGTGTAACCTCCACTATACCATGGGAGAGTTTCATTGCTTCAATATAAAGATAGATGCCAGTCAAAACAGTGGAATCATTAATCAGCTTTGGCTGTGAAATTGGATTTTTTGAAGTCTCTGTATATTGAGACCATAGAATTAAAGGCAATAGTATGGAGAGAGAAAAGGATTTCTAAACCTTATTTTAATTAATAACCATGTACTTTCACATGTATAAAATTGACACTTTGAGGGTTTCTTTGTATACTAGTCCTTTAGGGACTATTTAAAATCAAAGATGTAGTTTTTGTAATGCCTGAAAGTCTCACACTTATGCAACTGCGTGTCTTACACTAACTTAAATATAACTTATACACACAAAGCCTCAAAACTTTATTAGCAAACACATCAACAATCATGTTGAAATTCATGGATTTTTATAGCCCTTTACAGTTTTCTTTTATTTTACATTTACATATTTTACTTGATGATGACAGAGTTTCAAAAACATGTTAAACATTTTTGCATATTATATGTATTCCTTATTTATTGCTCCTACTACCAAAACCAACAATTTTGGTAAGTGTTGGATACCAACCTCTCATAAATGCAACACATTGACATCACTGCATTTTCTAGCCCTTTGTTTCTGACTCCTCGTGGGAGAATGTGTTCTAGTCCTCAGGTCAGCTCTGTTCCTGACTCGTATGGAAGTATGGACTTCCAGACTAATGCTTTGACAGTGAGCGTTCCTCTCAACATCTGAAGCTCTGCTCTTTTTCCTACCATCTCATTTTTAAACAGCGGCAGCCTTAGTCACTATTCGCATTCCCTTTTCATTTTTAAGACACATTTCTTTCTTTACCGAATGAACACCCTCTGGCAGCCTTTAACAAAGGGCCGGTTCCATGCCTGGCGTATATCCGCATTGTACAGTCTCTGCCGCATCATTTTCCCTATCGGTGCCCGCGACTCTGCATGTCTCAGCAGCTCTGTGGGCTGCCCTGCCATTGCGTGGTCCTAACAAGAAGATCAGAGCAGGAGAACCCACCTGCTTTCCTTGATCTCAATAGAAGTATATTTTCCTCTTTTCGAACATGTTTTGTGAGCATGAGGCTTTGATTACCTGTATGCACTTGGATTTTGCCACGCATTTTCTCATGATCCCAGTTAATCTCATGGCAAACATTTTGAGCTTGACCTTCCTACTTTTCCCAGTTTTACAGACGCACAGCTAAGGATGAGGCATCTCAGCAGGAGGAGAGATTGCTCCAGGGCCCCTCAGTTCTACAGTGATAAAACCAACACTGGAACCTAGGGCTTTGGATGGCACCGCCCATCAGCCTTGTCCGGTTCTCAGGCCTCTGCTTAGTCACACAGCTCATCCTCTGCTGTTGTGCAAAAGGAATCCTATGAAAACTTCTGCAACCAGTGCTTCGGTGCATGGACTTTGAAAACGCTTTCTATCCATCAGTTAGATTTTACTGTGACAAAGGAGCTGTTCTGTTGCCCACAAAAACACTGATCCCCTTCATTTTTGTCAGGAGTCCTGGTGTACTTCCTTTTCTGTCTCTCCTTACAGTTCCGAATCTGTTCTGAGAATACTGTAACCTTTGTGGTCTCTGTTTTACGGACTAATTTTGTTTTGTTTTGTTTTGTTTTGTTTTGTTTGTAGAACATATTGCTTTGTTTTATAGTTGTTTAAACCTATCATCACATTTTTTTTCCTGCAAAATTTTCTAAGCTATTCCTACAGTTCTGTTTGGCCTAGTTTTATCCTCATATTTAACCTGTTTGTATGTGATCTTCCATCTCTTTAAGTTTTTGTTGTTACTTCATTTTCTGGCCCTTAGTTTTTATGTTAATGCAAAGGATACACTATTCATGAAACTTTTAAAACCTGTATATCTTTCATCTGTTTTCTTTTCTAATGCATTGTGTAACCTCCGCTATACCATGGGAGAGTTTCATTGCTTCAATATAAAGATAGATGCCAGTCAAAACAGTGGAATCATTAATCAGCTTTGGCTGTGAAATTGGATTTTTTGAAGTCTCTGTATATTGAGACCATAGAATTAAAGGCAATAGTATGGAGAGAGAAAAGGATTTCTAAACCCCAGAAGCTCTCTTTGTATATCAGGAGCTAGAGTTTAGATGAGCCATAGGCAGGGAGAGCACGAGAGATGCTCCAGCAGTCTGAGTCGTAAGTAGAAGCTCCTTCCTGGTGAGCAAGTGAGTATGGAAAAGAAAGGGTGGATTGCGAGAGAGAGGGGAATGGAAACCTGTTGGGATCCCCAGAAGGGCCAGCACCCTGTCTATCCACAGGCTGCCACTAGGAGAGGGAGGGTAAGGCCAATCAGAGGAAGAAAACCAGAGATTGAGAGGGAGCCAAGGATATCTGACAAGGCTCCACTTCCCCTCTAACCTTCCCTGCAGTGGTAGCACAGCACTGGTAGTCCAAGCATGATGACCATGCTGGTGGTGGTGCCTCATCCTTCGGTGGATGTGCACTTCACGTGGTTACAAAAAGACAAGCATCTTCCTTGAATGCAGGATGACCCTGTGCTAAGGCCACCACTTTCCTCTCACAGAGCTCATCATCCTTTGGGGACCTTCATCAGGTGCTGGCTTCCAGGAGAGCAGAAGCCATGACCATGTTCGTTTCATCCAAGGGTGGCCGCCAGCACTGCATAGACCACCCCGCCCATGTCTCACTCTTGGTGCACAGATTTCCTTTCTGAGTCACTGAAGTTTCCTTTTATTCACTGGTCAGGACCTCCAGGATGCTGGTTTTAGTGATCTCACTTTAATTTTGCATCTTCTCTGCCAGCCCCTTGGACAGTCAAGTGGTTGCTCTTTGCCTCACTGGAAACCTCAATTAAAGGTTAATTAATAGAGCAAATACATCAAAACTCTTGTTCGTATGAGCTATGCATGTTCATGCAAATGAATTTGCGTTACTTGGTGTGAGTCTGCCAGGGCCATGCGTGGAGGAATTCACAAATATGAGTGCATGTAGTGCTCACAGCAGGCCTGTGACCGAGGTCCTATTTAATCAAGTCATACATGAGGGCACCTTGATTTACTCTTCAAGCATCTGATATGCTGACGAAGTGTAGCGTGATGAAACGCAGATATTTCACTGTAAGCCTTGCTTCTCATCCCATCACAGTTTCGAAGCAAAAACTTGGTATTCCCAGCCAGTATTGACTTTGTTATTCTATGTTATTCTATTCAGTAGAGGTTCCACATTCTTAAATAACTTTTCAATTTCATATTTCATTTCGTAAGGCACAAATCTAATCTCCCGCCCTCAGTTCACATCACTAATCCTTCATCATTCATTCCTGATTATAAATCTTTTAAAATCAACCAATTGAAGTGTGTAATATAAAAATACTACCTGCAGTATGCTTAAGTTTCCAGAATAATTGAAATTGTGCTCTTTAATTAGAGCTCAGTTTTATATTATTTACTGAGTCCATATGTCTGTGTGTTGAAACATCATGATCTGCAGTATGGAGATAATTCAACATCTCTAGGTTAAAAGCTACAGAGATCTGGGAGATTCCTCCAATTATAAAATAGTGACTCTTTGTCACCTTTGGAGCAGGACAGCTGTGATTGGAATCTCAACCCCATCACTTGCAGTGAATGACTTTGAGCATTTGTTCTGCTGTCTGTGCCTCAGTTTCCTCTTCTGCTCAATGTTGTAATAGCCATTTCGTTGGTAAATAATATACAGAAACAGCAATCAATAATAATACCTCATAGCAACTCTACAGATAGGGAAGTGGCTCACAGACAGGCCCAGGTCAGGACCCTTTGCACCCTTCAAAATCACTGGGGTCCCCCAAGGGCTTTATATTGATCAAAATTCACCATATTCACAATGAAAACTAAGACCTGTTTTAAATATGTAGTAATCCACCTTGAAACAACAATAAGAAACCTGCTACCTGATAACATAAATACCATATTTTTATTCAAAATAACTGTATTTTCCAAAGTTGAAAAAAGTGAGAAGAGTGATGTTGGCTTTACATTTCCGCAAACCTCTTCATTGAATGTCTACCTTAATAAAAGAAGTTGGAATCTTGTATCCACTTTTTTACTCCATCTGTTGCAATGTGCTGCTTTGAATGGTCTGTGGCATGTGGGTGGGAAAGGGAGGACCTCGTGGACACCTGAAAGGGTTTCAGGGACCCCCTGTGATCCTCAAAACACCTTGAGAACTGCAAAAATAAGGGTCCATAAAACTTTCAAGAAATCACAGCTAATCATTACTACTATTGCTATTTTAAATGTATCCGTTAAATGTGAATGCCATGACACAGGGCTAGACCCAACGCATTCCAGAGGGTGTTTTGTCCAGTCCACGCCCGCTTTTGGTAACTAGGCTCTGCAAGGGCACCCTGCCACCCAGGGGGCACAGTTCTGGATTAATCCGAGAAGTTTGGTGCTTTAGTCACAGCAATTAGAACAACAGAGGCTAAGGTTGTACCTGCCGCTGGGTTGAAACAGGCTGTGGAGAGCAGCTTGGATGCCAGCTGGTCCAGCCAGGTGGGCAGCACACAGGTGTGAGCAACACAGCTGTGTCCCAGCATGCCAGAGCCCATGTGCAACACGAAGGTCCAAGGGTCATCCCCCTGGTGAGTGGAGCACAGCCACCAGTAGCCCTGGGCCTCCCACGGCAGAGGGAATCCCTGGTGGCTGTCCCCATTCTCTCAGAGGAAACCTCCACAAGCCAGATTTCATTGTGAAGTGGACAATGTCTTACCCAATTTGATTATTTTGGGTAAGTATTGGAAACTGCTGAAAGTCAGGCTCACAGCCTTTATTAGTAAGCAGACCTTGGGAGTCTCAGCTTCTAGTTTTTCCAGTGCTCAGAAAATATCTTGGATGAAAAGTTCACCTGAGACAAACACAGCCAGAGCCCAGCAGGAGGGTATGACACATTATCTACAGGAGACCAGGGGCCAAGAATCCCCCACCCAGCAGCTGACCCAGGGCAGTCCGGGATCCTCTGTGCAGTCCCAGGTCCCAGGCTTGCAGACCATGTTCACACAAAGGCAGGTGACAGTCTCCACCAGACTGTAGGCCTGGCTGTCTTGAACTACCAAGTTCACAAGTGAGTGCTTCTTCCTACCATCCTTTGTACTAGTAGCAAAGCCCCGGGAGCCTCCTCTGAAGGGAGGATTCTGGTTCTATGCTGGGAGCATCCTCTGGAGCATGGATTCTGGTTCAATGTTGGCCGCTCACCGGGAGCAGGGCCCAGGCCAAGCCAAGTTATTGAGTTAAGCTACTCACTCCTCTGGCAGGAGTGGGAACAGGAGCACGGGTTCGCTTAGATCTTATTGCCTGAGTCAAGTGTTTAAAGTAATCTGTGGCCCTTATTTGGGTTCTTGATGCCCTTCAGGGAGGCTGATGATGAATGAGGCTCTTGGTTAAAGTGAAATGGGGTTAGAGGCAGAGCTCAGTTCCATGCCCTGAGATTCCTGGAGATAAGCAGGGGCCCTCTTTGATCATTGAAGCACCTGCCAGAAAGGGAGAGCTGTTGCCCTTTGGGTTAAAATCCCCATGTTGGGCAGCAGCAGAGCCTCACGGTTGGGTCACTCTAACAGGGAGGGATGTGAGGCCAGTCCTGAGGAGGGGAGGTGCTCAGGCCATGTAGGTGTCTGGCCCTCAGGCCTGTCGGGTGCTGGGTGTGCAGCTGGGAGGCCATGGATAGGTCATCTGTGTGGCAGGCAGTGATGTCAGGGCCCACCTTCTGCCTATTGGGCAATGGATGCTTGGGGGCAGGGTGGCTTTGGCCAGTCTGTTGAGATGTCATCTCTGTTTCAGGTTCCCCAGAAAAGCAAGGAGGAAATGAGGGCAGCATGTTTGTGTTTTCTTACATCTTTTATTAAGGTGCCCTTTTATCTCAGTAACAACTGTTTTTCCTATTTTTCGTGTTAAAATATTATTGTTTTATGAACTGAAAATGCAGATAGCTGGTAGGTCACTTTGGCTGAATCTGATTTGGTTTCTAATGTTATTGCTTAGCAAAATAACAAGCTGAAAACTACAGATAGACCCAGATTTATGGGACTTGAAGTTTCTCCAACGTGGGTATCCTCTTAAGAAAGAGATTGTTTAGAATGAGAAGAGAAATCACAACTCATACATTTTAAAAGCCAGCAGATGCTACAAACATCACCAAGTCTGGGAAAATGCCACATTTCTATGAACCACTGCCTGACAGCCATTCTAACGTACTTTCTTTAATGCCTGCCCACTGGGGCCCTCTCCACTGCTCCACTGCCAATGACTTCACAGCATCCTTCTCCATAGAGAAAATGGAAAGATGAGTCTGCTGTTTTCTTGACATGGTTGATGAAAAGTTTTTGCCTTGTTAATTGGCTTAAACATTTCTTTTAGCTTTACAACTGATAATTGGCAATGTCATATACATTTTAATGTTGTTACCAAGTTTTAGGAGATGTCTGTCAAATTCCTTATATCTGAGCTGTACAATTTAGGATACTTTTATTTTTCTTATGCAGTAATTAATCTTAAGTAGTTAAGAGTCAGCTAAACCTTACCTAATTTACCTAAGTTAAATGCTGTTTACGCTGATGGCACTCAGCCAGTTTGTCATTAGTGACCCTCTGGGTATGGGTTCTTCTTTTACTTTGCTGTTTTTCACTCTGAAATTAGTGTTTCTGACAGTTGGAGTCCCAGATGATCCTGAGTGGCTGATGCATACAGGAGTGTTGTCTGGAATATGGAGTCATCTTTCCTATGGTGTCTCTCAAGACAGGCCGGGATTTAGGGCTTTCGACAGCATTCCTCTCTCTAGCCTCAAAGCAGTGGAACGTTGTAGGCAAAGGTGTTTTGAGTTTGTGAATAACTCTCAGAGCTAATATATGTCTTCATTTTCACCGTGGAACATGAAGTGATGAATTCTAACTAGAGAACAAAGCCAAAAGATACATACCACTGAAACGTTTCTCACGAGTCTGTGGTCCTGCATCAGTGCTGCTGGGAGTCTGGCTTTCAAGACACTGCTGTGATCACTGCAGGGGGAAGCCTGCAATGATTCAATCACACAGAGTAAAAGCACACTTCCAGTTGGTGTAACATTGCATTTGTTCTATTTCTACAGAGTCTCCTTAATCACTTGGATTTAAAACAAAGGTTACCAGAGGCCAACGTATGACAGGCCGCAGAAGGCCGCTTGCATATCCCGGCTTCACTTACACAAATGGATGGATCATCTTGCCCTGCAGGGAAGGTAGTTGGCACATCTCCACAGCACATCACATTTTCCATGTGGAAAACATTCAGGTGTACTTTGATCTAATGAAAATCAGAGTCAACATTCTGCTTCGCAGTGGCAGGTGGGAGAGCTACGCTGGGAACCAACCGCTGTTCTCCAAGGAACATGCTCCACTAACCCCTGGGGCCAAGAACAGCCGGCATGGAGTGCCTGTGGCTCTGAAAAGGCTTCTCATCTAAATCTTCCGTAAGTGGAGTAGGGCCATTGCCCAGGGCACAGGGGAAGTCAATATGCTGAGACACCAGGCTGCAGCAGCGAAAGAGGTTTAATTATAGGGCTGCCGAATGAGGAGATGGGAGGAGACCTCAAATCCGTCTCCCTGAAGAGTTTGGGGCTAAGGCTTTTAAGGGTTTTAGATGGAGCCAAAGTGTGGAGGGGGTTGACTTGTTAAGAGTGCAGGGTGAAATCATGGGACAAAGAGAAAAAACTGTATTCTAATGCTGATCCCATTCCTTTGTAGGGGTCTTCAAACTGGTTGGTGTCGACTGAAATTCAGGATCTGAAAAACATTTCATGCATTTCGTAAACAAAAGTCTCATGATTCTAGCACCAGAGATTCTACCTACAGGAACAATGGGGATGCAGATGGTCAGAGTCTAATGTTGCCTGACTTTCAGTTACAGGGAACTGGGCCAAAGTACAGCCTGATTAGTGCTTAATTCTAACTCTATTGCTGTCCAGAACTCTTGTTAACCCTGTACAGATGGTTTCACATCCACTCAGTGTTCTGTATCCAGTTAACATATGTTGAATAAAATATTAGGACTGAAATCATGAACATATAACAGAATACAACTCAGCAATAAAAAGGAATGAATGGTGAACATGCACAACAAACTTCTGAGGTAAATCTCAGAAGCCAGAGCTTGGGCTGCACCCCCAGAATGGAGGTCCTCTGCCTCCAGAGGTGAGGGGCTGAAGAAGAGGAACCAGTAATATCTCAAGTGCCACAGACTCACTGTTCTTATCCCATTTTAGAAGATTTTCCTGAATAAAGGTGTCTTGGCTGTGTGCCCTTGGGACAATCACCAGAGACTTTAAATAGTAATTTATTAGATGATCTTTACTAGCTGTGGTTGTTTCACAGGGAAGCAGTTTCATAGGACTGGTTATGCTGCCATTCTGAAAGCACCTCTTCTTTGCTAGCATTTACCTGTTTCTCCCCAAAGATCCATGCATCTGTGTCTAGAGCAATGACTATGTTTCCCTCAATGTTGCATGGTAAGATGTGTCTGTGTTGCTGTGTGCCACTGTAGCTCATCCTTATTGACATCCCAATGTGTGAACACCCCACAGTCTACTCACCAGCTCTCCAGAGAGCGGGGATTTTCTAGTCTCCTGGCTCCTGCTCCAGTCAACAGTGCTTTTTTATAATTCTTATACATGGGCATCCTTATCTTGATCCTGGTGTGCAAGTGTATTCCTTTCACATTCCCCCACTTAGAATGATAATGTTCACGCTAGTTTTTTTCTTCTAATAGATACTTAATAGATCAACATTTTACACTCTATTTCTACTTTTGTTTTTTATTGTGAGTAGATATTGAAATGATCATTTAAAAACAACTTTTAACATGCTAAACTACTTTGTACAAGTTTTCTAATATTAAATCTTCCTTTCATACCTGGGATTAAACTCAATTTCTTCTTTATAAACTGTTAGGCTCTATTTGCTGATATTATGTTTTGAATTTTTGCCTCCGTATTCATGAAAAAAGGTCTACCTCATAAAGACATAAAAGAATTGAAGGGAAATGTGAAATTTTGCCTACATCAGGGACGGTAGGTCAAGGTAGCTCATGTGTTGTTCGAGTTCTATATTCTTGCTAATTAGGTTGTCTGCTTGACCTAGAATTAATGTAAAGAGATTCATTGAAATCTCACAGAATAATGGTGGATTTATCCTTGAAGTTCTACAATTTTTTATACATCTTAAGGCTACTCTATTAAGCATGTACATATTTAAAATTATTAAGCCTTTCTGATGAATTAAATTATTTGCATTGGGTTTTGACTCTCTCTATCTTTAAAAGGGTGTTACATTTGATTTTGAGGTAGTTATTCCAGTTATTCTTGGTTAGTAACAGCTTGCTATGACTTATCCCATTTTCTTGCTTTCAATTTTCTTTCCAAAATTGTGTTCTAAGTGTGCCACTTGCAAACCAAAAGTATACTTCATTGTCTAATTTGAAAATTGTTGTCATGTTCACTGGCGAGTTTGGTCAAATTATGTTTATTGTAAGCATTGCTTCATTTGTACCCATTTTTTCAAACTTAGAAGGGAAGATTTGACACAGGATAACGCTAGGGGTAAAGCACGGGACAGAGGCATTCTTAAGACACCTCAATTTATTTGGAATATAGATGATAGTTAACATTATTTTTATTTTCCAGTCGACATTGTTTTAAAAATTCCAAATGCGTAGGAAATGAATCATTTTTGTTGCCCATGCTAGAGCTGGGTACAGGTGAAGGGAAGTCACAGGTCAGGAATGCTGTGGGTCAATGGTTGAAGCAAAGTGAGATGTATTCAGACTCTGAGCTTGGAAAACAGGGTCTACGAGGCAAGCATGATTTTAAAAAAGTCTGGAGTTGTTTACCCACATGCCTTAACAATTTTCTTTTTCACTTAGAATTGAATTAGAAAAGAAAAATGAGATGCACTCAGGACTTTTCCACCTGGAGATTCTGGGTGCCCTCAAATGGAGTGAAGATACTGTGAGTTATTTAAATACACAATGCATTCACCACCATCATGCAGTACAGACTAACCAAGAAAGATGCCTGGTTTTGTAGCTTTTTGCTAGAATTATGTCAACTCAACCCAGACTTGTAGCAATGGTTATGTCTTTCTGATCATAAACTGGTAATATAGATGCTATGATTTTTTTAAAATACGAAACAAATTTGAATCTAAATGGGAAAAAAATATAATGAGAAACAGGATATTTGCATATTCTCAGTGTATCACTCTAGAAGACGTATATTAATTACAATGGAGAAAATAATATCTTGACAGTAAAAAACCTGGAAGGCACCACTGAACCAAGTGATCCAGGTGAACACGGGGCATTAACATGGTGTTGGCATATCTACATCCATCCAGACATGAAGTGGGAAGGCCACCACAGCATTTCTGTGGGATTCTTGACAAAAGCACATAACCTAATCAGAATATTTTGCATAAAAGTAAATCCATCAATTCTTTTGTTTTATTTTTAAGTAAACTTTGTATCAAATTATATCATAAAAGAGGAAGCATAATGCACAGAGTTGGATAAAGTTCTAAGTGGTATAATCTTACCCAGATGAATATGTGGAACATTTACAGCATCCCACAGCCCTCCTCCAGTGCCCCTCCGACCAATCACTCCCCTTTCCAAGTTTAGCCACTACCCTGATTTCTCTCGTCAGAGGTTCATTTTGTACCTCTTTGGCTTCATACAATGGAATCATACACAGCCCACTTTTTGTGCCTTTTCATTAATTGTTTATTGTCACATTCGTTCATATTGTCGCATTTGGCAGAAATGTGTTTTGTTAGTGTTATGTAGTATTTCCCTGTAAAAATATGCCAAATTGTATCTATTCTCTTATTGATAGCCATTTGAGTTGTTTCCAATTTCTTGTTGTTATAAAAATGCCACTATAAACATCCTTGTACACGTCTCTGGTGAAAACATGTACGTATTTCTGGAATGGAACTGCTGAGTCTTAGACTATGTGTGTGTTCTCTTTCCATAGACACTCTCGAGCATACTTCCAAGTGGTTTCACAAACTTAAATTTACATTAGGAGTGTAGCAGAACACATGATTCTGAGGCCTCCCCAGCCATGTGGAACTATAAGTCCAATTAAACCTCTTTTTCTTCCCAGTCTCAGGTATATCTTTATCAGCAGCATGAAAACAGACTAATATATTCTGTGTATATAATGTGTATGTGTGTGTGTGTATATTTGTGTGTGTATATATGTGTGGATGTGTGTATATATATAGTGTGTATATTTGTGTGGACGTATATACTTGTGTATGTATATTAATGTATTTGTGTGCATACATATTTGTATGTATATATGTGTATGCACATATATGCATGTATATATATTTGTACATATATATTTGTGTATATATATGTGTGGGTGTGTGTATACATGTGTGTATATGTATAGTGTGTGTATTTATGTGTGTGTATATTTGTGTGTATATATATTTGTGTGCATATAAGTGGGGCGGTATGTATATACAGTGTGTATATTTGTATATATATATTTGTATGTGTATATGTGTGTGTATATATGTGTGTATATATATGTGTGGGTGTGCATATATATATCATATATATTTGTGTAGATATCTGTGTATGTGTAGTATATTTGTGTGTGTATGTGTGTTGTGTGTGTGTACATGTGTGCGCATGTGCATTTGAACTGACAACTCCCCAGCCCAGCAGCAAGGCCCCTATGCAGACCTCCCCACCTCACACGCGGTCCTGTGTTTGCAGATTCCCCCCAGTTGCCCTGAGCTCTGAGCTCCATGTGCCGCCAGCTGCTCAGAGGCAGACAGCTAAATGATGAGACTGGAGTCCCATCCCAACTCTGGTGCCATCTGATCCCACATCATTATTCTAATTCTGGGTTAATTCTGGTGCCTGACTTTTAAAATTATTATTATTGTCCTAATTATTTCCTTGAGAGTTCAACTCCTTACTGCTTGACTTTTATAAAGAAATTATATTCATCCTCAAATTATAGCATTTGTAAATAAATGAATTTTAACTTAATATATGTGAGTTACAATTAGTCACATTTTCCAGAGGAACCTATGCCAAATATCTGTTTTATAGGAATATTGTGTCACGAATTTCTCTCCTAATTATGTTTCTGTCTCTCTCTTAACCATTTCCCACCTCACTTTCTAGCTGTCTTCCTACCACCTTCCTCCCCTTCTTTTCTTCACAGCCTGTAATCTCACGTCAAGGTCTGTCACTTCTCCCTTCTCAGAAGCCTCTCTGAGTTTTACAGTTTCCCTTTACCTCCCTGCCTCTCCCTGGACCTCTCCCTCTGTCCAACACCATTCTCCTGGACTCAGTTGCTTCCCTTCTTACCTCTTGCCAAACTCTCTCCTATTTTTCTTTTGCCAACATATTCTTAGCCTATTTTCTGCCACCAAATTATACATTCTCTCTCATTCCCTCTTGCTATCTTGACCTGAGTTTAACTCCCATTTTATGGGTGATAAAAGTGAGAACTGAATGTTGTAGTTTTGAACGGAGTGTTTTAGAGGTGACTCATTGTTTTGACTGAAACAGCTTTTGGTCCAGACATTAACATGTATGATAAAGACTTTCTGGGGATTCATGCCAACATTCCCACTCACCAGAAAAGCTGGGCTGTGGGATGCTGGGGACAAGCCCCAGCTCAGCAGAAGACAAAGACAAGGCTCCCAGGCTGTGGACTCCATGCCCTGGGAGTGGCTGCTGAGCAGGCTTCAGTGCAGCTCTTGTGACACAGCACATGGAGACTGTGTGGCTCCAGCTCCCCTCACTCCCCTGAGGATGCACTGACCTGCTGCAAATAAAATGACATCCTTCAAGCCCAACTTAAGATAACAGCTTCCAAACCGACCCTGAAATTTCTCCAGATGTCTTTTTTATTCATTTGCCCTCCTGCTCCAGGGAACATCATTTTGGTTCCAGGACTTGAACTATTCATTGAGCATAGGCAACCAAAGCAAACATGGACAAATGGGGTCACATCAAGTTACAAAGCTTCTACACACCAAAGGAAGCAGTCAACAAAGTAAAGAGACAACCCACAAAATGGAAGAACAAATTTTGCAGACTACCCATCTGACAAGGGATTAATAAACAGAATATAGAAGGAGCTCAAACAACTCCACAGGAAAAAACCTAATAATCTGATCATAAAATGTCAAAAGATCTGAATAGATATTTCTCAGAAGAAGACATACAAATAGCAAACAGGCATTTGAAAAGGCACTCAACATCATTGATTAACAGAGAAATGCAAATCAAAACTACAATGAGGTATTATCTCCCTCCAGTTAAAACGGCCTCTATCCAAAAGACAGACAAAAACAAATGCTGACGAGGCTGTGAAGAAAAGTGAACGCTTGAATGCTATTGGTGGGAATGTAAATTAGTACAATCACTATGGAGGACAGTTTGGAGATGCCTCAAAAAACGGCAGATAGAGCCACCATATGATCCAGCAATCCCACTGGTAGGTATATGCCCAAAAGAAATTGAAGGTGTAAGCTTGGACCATGCACTTGACTTAGACCTTAGCATCAGCCTTCATCATTCTTTGTTTTCTGCCCCAGATTCATTCTTCAACCTTTTCTGCCATGCTGTGTGCCCAAGGAGGATACATGTAGACCGTAAGGCTAACTCCAGACTTGCATGTTTCTGGTTAAGTCTGACCAGCAGAAGGCACCAGAAGGGCATTGGAGAGCCAGAGTAGAGAGAAACCGGGTGTTTCTTTCTGAATACCTCCCCGCCCCAGCACCTCGTCCTGATGGTGACTGTGTCATCTGCACATGCAGCTCCCACTGGATGACCTTTTTCACAGCTCACAGCTCACCAGGCTACAGTAACCCTCTCTCACTTTCTGTTCACGAGGCCTTAAGGACAGTAACACAACCTCTTGTCACTGCTGGCTGCAGGTGCTTAACCACACCTGATTTTCTTCCATAGCGCTGTTCCTCACCTCTAAATGATCATTTCACTAAAGTCTCTTCATTTAAACCAACTGGGCGACCTCTGATATAGTATTGTTCCCTAAACCTTTCCAGCTTCCTGGTCCCATCGCAACTAACTTTCTATGGGAGGAAGCCCACCGTGCTTTAGGCTGTAGCCCTTGGAGCCACTGGCATCAGGGCCCTTTGCATTAATTCCTCTCCATCTAGCAGAGAAGGAAGTGAGAAAGAGGTGCTCTCTTCTTGACCTAAGAAACATGGACTCTTGGGCACTTCAGGTAAGAGTAGCTCTGTATCTGCAACTTCCAGCTCAATCTGGACTTTAAATCCCATCTCACTGGGTTGGCTGTAAATGCATCTCATTAAGTCTTAGAGTGCCACCAATAGGAACACATCGTGTTTCCAAGCTCATGAGCTACAAAGTAGCAGGAAGGGGTGTGTGGGGTAGGAAACTCAGGCATCCTTATCTACCTGCTCAGGTTTCATGGAAGGCCGCTGTGCCTGCCTTTGGGGTCCAGTTATATCCATGGCCACAGCAGAGTGAGGGAATCTGTGAGGTACCCCATGTCCCAGATGCATCTTTCTGGGGCCAAGCTATCTCCTAGCTTGCTACAGAGAACCTGGCAATCTTCTCCACTGCACTAAGTTGTAGAGACCTCCCTCAACTCCTGGACAGCTCTCGCTCCCCTTCTAGCCTAGGAAAATCTCTCTCTGTCTCTGGTATAGGAGAAGTTCCTTGCACCCTTGTTTCTCCCGGGACGCTTGGCTTCTGCCACAAAATTTCTGTCCGTCTCCCTCCTTCACATGTCTTGTGAAATCCTGCAGGAGCTCAGGGTGTAGACACAAAAGCCAGGACATCTCTCAAGCTTTTCTCTTTCTGCTCCACCACCTTCATCCTCTGATGCACCGCATATTTGATTGGGTGGAAGGAGGAGGATACATTTCGGAGGAAATTCTGGATATAAAGCACCTCCAGAGATTACCAGGCCCCACGACATAGAAACCAAAGCTGCCAGGTGGTTCCCAGTGCCCGGAAAATGAAGAAACGGAGGCTCCACGCTGGGTCATGACTCCTGTTTCAGCTGTTCCCTGCTTCTGATTTTCACGGGGGCTGATTGCCTGCTTTCCCTAAGCTATTTCAAACTTCTTCAGATTACCAGGATTTTCTGAGCGTATGGCTTACCAAGACAAGCGTCTGGTTGAGCAAAGAATCACACAGTATGTCATCCTCTGCACCTTCTTTTAAAAATATTTTCAGTCACCTGCCTGAGAGTTTTTCTTAAAAATAATTGGATCCATCTTTATTCCCAATCTCCCTATTCTCCACATTGGCTTCCTACTCCACCTCCACTGGGGACAGAACCCACTGACACCCCCTAATGAATAAACATGGTTCCCACTCTGAGATCCTACAAACCCACTGGCTGGGGCTAGGGGAGGCAGTCGCAGAGCCACAGTGGTGGCCCGCGTGCCAGCTCAAGCATGTGGGTGACGCAGTGGCTGTGCGGTGCTGCCATAAATTTGTATCTGACAGCACTGGATGCAGGCAGGCAGTAATAGCTCCATGCTACCTCCAAGAGAACAATTTATGTTTTCAGTTTCAGTTCCGGTATACTCTACCCCGCCAGGTCTACATGTGATTTATAGATGGAGAGCTTCATACTTGTTTTTCTTAAGCAAGATTATTTTGTTGTTTGCTTGCAGATGCCGTGGCATTCCAGTAGGGCTGGGACAAGATGGACTGCATATGTCAGTCTCATTAACATGCAGAAATGAAGGATGTGCACCCTGTAGGACAAAACAAAGTGAGAATCATTTGTTGTGGATTTTTGATGATGGCTCCCCAGCATTGTTTGAGCATCTGTGAGCAGCCTCTATCCTGACCTGTGGTTTGAAGGAAAGTGGGGCCAATCTGTTTTTCCCCGCTGGGCAGACTGCCAAAAAGTCTGTCAAATGACATTTCACTGTGCCTGTGCTCAACAGCTTTATAGGCTCAAGGATCTAATCTTATCAACTCTCAGAGTGTAAACCTGCCACTCAGGTACAGATGCACACTTGCAGAACTCACAAGATCCAGATGTATAAACAAGGAGGCCATTGAGGAACCTGTAGCAAAAACTATAATCCTCAGGTTAACCAGACAGCTCATCTGGAAATCTTTAGCAAATGATTTCTGTATGCACAAAAAGCATCAAAATCATCATGTGAAGGCTGCTCAGGAGGGCATGAAATCACAAGAAAGCGCTGGATCATTCAAGAAGCGTCAATAGCTAGAGATCTCCCATCCAGACCCTGGGCAGTTCATAGATGGATGCTTTCAACATTTGCTTCAATGACACTTGATCTAATATTTACACACTGTCTGCTGACCAACACTTCTCTCTCTTAACCGATTATAGCATTTTATTTAAAGCTAAGTCAAATTGTTACCTGACTTGGGGTCAGTCTATATTGTCTCTTTAGATGATGTCACATGAGTCTTTCTAATGTCATTTTTTTAATAGAGCTCTCTTTCCACAACGCCAGTCATCATTTCTTCCTTCATAGGGATTTCACTATGTTGCCCAGGCTGGTGTCACACTCTTGGCCTCAAGCAATCCTCTCACCTTGACCTCCTAAAATGTTGGGATTACAGGAGTGCACCACGGCACCTGGCCCAATGCCATCCATTTTGTGCTAGTTTATTCACTGACTATGAGAGGGCATTCTTCCTTATCTACAGCATGTGGGAAGTTGAATCAATATCACCCAAGAGACGAGTACTTAGCTGATGGAATCCAAGGTCAGCATTGCTCTCTACTCTACTCTAACTGTTGCTCAGGCTCTCCATTTACACTGGTGCATCAACCAGGCCCTCGCTGTCCTGCCCACCAGGCACCCTCCTCCCCTGCTTTTTAGACAACAGCGCTTTATTCACCCTGCCAAGGAGTATTGACAGGGAGGGTCCTGCAGGGGTTGATCCCACAAAGACTCAGGCTCACTGTATTCAGGAAAACAGAGCAGGGCACTTGTGAATCCACCGGTCACTTCCTTTTTCAGCCACAAGACTTGAGGATTAGTAAGCAGGTACTTCTACTTCATTCCAGGCGTTCTGCTAAATACTTTCACGTATTGTTTAACCTCAGCCTTACAACATTGCACGGTAGCAAAAGGTCCCAAAATGAGCCCTGTTACTTGCCACAACTTAAGCCTCAATGGGACCCGCCCACTTGCCCAAATTCAAACAGTATATCGAGTAACAAAATCCGACATGGCTCAGTCGGGTGCAGTGCCCGAACTGTTTGTCACTTGGCAGCGACATCTTTGGTTGGGACCTTTCTATTGATCTTAAGGCTCTTGCTGTTGCCTCAACTAAATTGGTGTAGAACTGGCTTGTTTATCTCTCAACAGTAACAAGGAAAGCCCAGTCTTCAGATGTAAAAATGTAAATAATGTGGGATCTCCAAAGCCCAAAGCAAACATACGAGAAACTCATACTGAATATTAGACAGTATGTAGTCCACAGAGCAAGTTAGACAGGGGACCTCCCCTCAGGGGCCTTTTCTGCTGGGTTGGTGTTAGGGAGGGGAGGAAGGATGTAGGGGAGTTGGTGACATTGGTGCTGATAGAAGGTCATTTCTGATTTCTGTGAGCCAGAGTTCTACTGTTCTGTCACATCCCCGAGGAAACAATGCCGAATGCAGTCTCATCTCCTAATGTCATGGGGTCAGTTGATGTCTCTCCTTTATATTATCTTGGTACTCCAAAGGCCTAAGGCCATTGAGGGATGGGCTGAGAATATGGAAGAGATGTACATGCAGTGACTACCATCACAATATCCAAAATATTGGGGGTAGGATGGAAGTTATTAGGACGGAAATCGTTGTTAGTGTTGTAGGGATGAACAGGTTCTCCCAGGGAGAGTGTGGCTGGAGGAGAAACCAGGCCTGACCTGTAAGGATCTGCAAACTTTAATGGCACTATAGAAAAGGAGGCTGTGAATAGGACACTGAGAAGGAAAGCCAGTCAGGGTGAGCAATGCCAGAGGCTTCCTTATGGAATGATAGTGGGAGGAGGTGGTGAGAAGTTGAACACAGCAGAGGATTGGGCAGAGACTGGAATTATGTCTAATGGATTCAGCAACGTTGAAATCGTCAATGATCTTAAAGCAGTTTCAGAGAAACCATAATACTGGAGGACTGATTTCAGTGGTTTCAAGGGAGAAGGGAAAGGGAGAATATGGAAACAATATTTGGAGTGGGAGACCCTAGAACTTGTTTGTATGATGATGCAAGTGACACTCTGGAAATGCAGCATGTGTGATTTACTCCACAGGACAACAGCATAGACTCTGTGTGTGTGTGTGTGTGTGTGTGTGTGTGTGTGTGTGTGTGTATGTGTGTGTTTTGTGTGTGGGGGGGTGAGTGCCTGTGTGCATCTGTTTTAATCTGCACACAAGTGGTCTATGATCCACTTGCACAGTCCTTAATCAGTTGTACTCTCTGTAGGTAGCCAGTTTGCATCTGAAAAAACCCAGAAAGGAGGGAGCTCACTTTTCAGGGCTTCCCATCTCAGTCTATGTGCGCAGGAAGGATCGTTAGTCAACACGAAGGAGTGAGAAATCATGTTTTATTTGAAGCAAGATTGGTTGGAAATGCTGCACAGAGGCTGCTGCCACTGGGCACTGCACCATCTTTGCCTTGCAGGAGTTCATGCAAGACAGCATGCAGGTCACATGGGCATCTTATGCTTGACTGCCCAGATATGTTTGCCTGTGCGGGAGAATTTGATTTGCAAGTTGACTTCATTGTGAGAGGTTGTGGTGGAAACGGAGCTCTTGCCTTCCTATTTTTGAGGTTAGTGAAATGTTCTCAGAAGGAACTTGGAAAGTTCCAATGGTTACGCTGCACAAGGCTTGTGTGGAAGGGGATGGAGAGGACCCTGCAAAGCAAATCATAGTGAATGGGTCAGAGGGAGTGGGGCACAGCGTATACAGTCCTGGGGGCTCACAGGCTTTTTCCTACAACCTCATGTTTCTGCTGCAGCCACATTCCTAGGAATACGGCCCCAGGGAGAGCTCACACTTCTTCCTGATGCTGCACCAGTACCAGGGCATCCCGGAGCCTTCCTGGTCCACTTCTGAATCTAAGCATTTCTGTCTGTGGCCTGCCCTACCTACTGCAGACGTAGGAAAGGCCCTCTCAGCCAGTCATACACAGCGTTTCTGTTCTTCAGTAAGACACCTATGTGATTCTAGCCTGCCTTCCATGTTAACCAATTCAATAACCTTTTGCTCATGTTAGAGTGCAAGCCGGTTTTATAAGACTTCTCCACTGCAATGAGTAATTTTTTTATTAACAATCCACAAATGCTTTTAGGAAATGGAATTGCTCAATTTGTCTGCTATGGTTTGAATGTGTTCCCCAAAAAGCATGTATTAGAAACTTAGTCCCCAGTGTAACAGGATTGAGTGGTGGGACTTTTAAGAGGTGATTAGGCCATGAGGACTCCACCCTCATGAATGAGTTAATGTTGTGGTCCTGAGAGTAGGTTCTCTATAACAGACTAAGTTCAGCCTCTCTCTCTCTCTCTCTCTCTCTGTCTGTCTGTCTTTCTACCTTCCACCATGTGAGGACACAGTGAGAAGGCCCTCAGAAGATGCTAGCAACTTGATCTTGAACTTCTCAGCCACCAGAACTGTGAGGAAATGAATTTATTTTCTTTGTAAATTACCCAGTCTCAGGTATTCTGTTATATTAGCACAAAACGGATTGAAGACATTGTCCTTTAAACAGAATTCTCTAGACTCTCCTGACATTAGATTTAGCCTCTTGATCTCAAAATGAAAAAGATATTCTTGGTTCAAAGGGAATCCCAGCATGGGAGGGGTGTTTGATGGTGCACGTTTTCAAACCACAACTGTTGATGGACAAATCCATTGAAGTAGCAACTTCCCTCATTGTCAGGGGCGACTCACTACTCCATTTCGACAATTGTTGGAAGCAGCTCTGAGCTGCAAAGGTCACAGCAAGCACCTCCTTTCCTGTAGGATCCAGAGAAGACGAGGGCTTTCCTAGACTCATTGAATTTCATAGCGGATGACACAGGACTGCACTCATGGCTCCTGACTGAATTTTTGAAATTGTATTGATTGAATTGTAAGCAAACATGATTCTTCGAATAGCTCAAAGGATGCATCACTTGGCTTAAGTTCTGAAATAAATCTCATATAATCAATCTCATATAATCAATGACTTCACTGAAGTAAACTTCAGTGAAGATTTTGCTCACAAATATTCTCTAATCTACTAGCTTCAATGTTCCATGTTTAGGAAAATGTAAGGAGGGGCTGCTTGTTAAAAATACAGATTCCTGAGCCCCCCTAGACTTAGTGACTATGAAACCAGATTGGGGCCCAGGAATCATCATGTTTATGAAATAAACAGTTAAGCTGGTTGACGCGTGCCCAGGGGACACACTTTGGGAAATTCACAATCTGCCGCTCCAGGTCCACAGGACGCCTGCAACATTTCGAGTATTGATGTGCAGTAAAGAGGCCCCCCGAGCCTGAGAAACGTGGCTGCAAATCTGACTCACGTACTTGTTCTGCTAATTTTGTGAGCCTCAGTTTTCTTTTCAATTAAATGGGGACAATTGTACTTAAGTTACAACATTGTAGTGCCAGTTAAATTAAGCCCTAGATGCTGCTTAGCATGCATGGAGTAGGTGATCAGTAAATGTTGGTTGGTTCCTTCTATTCAGATCCTCTGAAACATGCCTCTGGGAGAAAGCTATGTAGATTCTGACCAGGGCACCTGAAACCTCTCTAATTCCACTGTGAATTTTAAGCAGATTTAAGGGGCTGTGAAACTGTGAAAGAAAACATCCCCACACCGTGGTGAAGGGAAGAGCAGTTAATAAATAAGATAAAAGAAAAGAAAAGAACAAATCATTACTGCTGCGAGTCAAAGCTGCTCAGTTAAAGGGCCGAGAATCGAATGTAAACAGCTTAGACAGTTTCCTATTTCTGTCATGCCAGGTGCCCAGGAAAACAAATGCCAGTCCCTGGTGCCTGCTCCAGACACTCTCCAACCCTGACTTCCCAGGACCTCCAACCAACTATGTATAAAGACCAGAACTGTGTTCCCCTGAGTTGCCTTCAGGTAGAAGGTGACCTCACGTTCCTCTTGGCACGAACCATTCACATTCAGGAGGGTCTGAGAGCTGAAAACCCAGCAACCTGGAGATGCTGTTTAGCAGCTCAATGGTGCAGTGGGGTGAGGTGTGGGGTTAATACCAAGTGCAGTAAAGTGAGTGTGAATGATCTTCATTGCTGCACAGATGGGAGGCAGAACCACCCTGGACTCCTGAGCTTCACCAGGTGACAGAGACGGTGAATGCTGCAGATGGAGGCAGGTGTGAGATGGGTCCCCTGCATTAGTGGATAAGCACATGGGCAGGGAGGAGGGTTCTGCACAGAGCTCCTGAGCAGGTGTCAGTTTCTCCCGGGACCTCTGCGAGCTCGCCATGAGGGCTCTGTGGGGCTGAGGCCAGAGCCCTGGAGAGTCAGGCAGCAAGCTCCTCTCCTTCAGGTATTCGGCAGATGTGAAATGAGTGCTTTGTGCATCAGCGAGGCTCATTTCTAAATCAACTCTTATTGTGATATGATTTCATTTCTGAAAGCCTCAGGGAGCCATGATTAGGGTGTTTACAGCCTGACTGGAAGATGAGACCTGTGTGTAGCCAACCACGATAGAAGGGAAGCACGGATAACAGAGGTACAGGGAATGGCAGTGATGTTGACTGTTGACCCAGGGCGTACCTAAGCATCACCTGGGAAGCAGTAGGCATACCATGGCCCTGGGCCCAGAGACCAGTTAAATCAGGACCCACAGGAGTGTGGTGTAGGATTGGAACTGTCTTAAGCTCCCAGAGATGTCACCATGCAACTGAGTACTGTTATATGGTCTCACTACATGCAAGAACCACCCAGGGGAACTTTGTAAAACGCTTGAGTTAGGCCACACCCCACACCAGCTAAATCTCTGTGGTGAGTCTCAGGAGCAGTGTGCTGGTGCTTGGTGAGAGCCAGCTGTTCAATTTGCCAGAACTCTAAACCCATTGTTAAACTGTTGGTAGCTTAAAATTGGCCACGGTGAGAGGGCGGAAATCGCCAAGTGCTACAAGTTGTTCTTTCCACCAGCACCTCCCACCCTGTCTGGAGAGCTGGTTGTCAAACATCCGCCACCCACCGCTCGTCCTAGACAATAGTACTTTCCTTGAGTCAAGAAGAACGGAGTTCGGCTGGAAGAAAAAAGGAGCGGCTTTGTCAGTAGGATGTGAACATGTGAAAGGAAGGAGAGGCATTCTGGAGAGCAGTCACTGAGGGGCCAAAGGCTGAGTGACAGGACATGCACAGTGCACAGAGAAAGCTGGGGTTGCATGATGGGAACTCACACTGGGAAGGCAGGGTGGAAGAACGCCCTGAAGAGGCTTCAAAGCCTGGTGAGCTCATTTGGGCTTTCTTCTCTGAGCAGTCAGGGCCAATGAGGGTCTTAAAACAAGACAGTCACAGGGACCTGAATAACCTCCAAACTCTAGAAAGACCATGGCTCACTACAATGATGGGTGAAAGTCCTGATGCCTGGCCTTCTAGCGACTAATTCCAAACTCTCACAAGGGAGCAAGGGGATCTTCGGAACCCGACTGTGGCAAGACAGTTCATGCAGAGCAACTTCTGCACCCAGCAGGGTTGCCAGCCCCTGAGTTGGAGTTGTCGGCTCACCCCACGCCCATCTTCTCTTGTACTGCAGTCACTCTGAGCACTTCCTCCAGCAGGGTTACCAGTCCCTGAAATGGAGTGCTCCCCTCACCCCATGGCCATCCTCCTTTGGTACAGCACTTACTCTGAGTGCTTCCTCCAGTAGGGTTGTCAGTCCCTGAAATGGAGTGCTCCCCTCACCCCACCCCCATCCTCTCTTGGTACTGCATTCTCACTGAGCCACTTCCTTAAAAGTTCAAATGGATTTTTCAACTTGAGGCTTTCATGGAGCCTTATTTTGTTCTTAACTAAAATATTGCTCCTGCATTTTCTGTACTAAGATGGCCAGGGGTCAAGGTGATTAAGAGCATTGATTTGGGATTCTACTGTACCTGAGTTTTAATGTTAATTCCAGCACTCTTTAGATCTTTGACCCTAGTAAGTTAATTTATCTAAACCTCAGCTTTCCCCCGTGCAAAATGGGGAAAATAGTATCTAGTAGATTTTTGTGTTCTGGGAATGATGTAAACAATGTTGAGGAAGTTCTTGGTATGCAACAGGTGTTCCTAATCCCAATGAATGATGCCACCATTCATCCATAAAAGAAGCCAGAAAACTTGGGAGTTATCTGACACTTCCCTCCCTGAACTCATCACAATCATGTCCAGCAATCTCTCTCATGGCTGTTTATCCTCCTAAACGTCTCTCAAGTTCCTTTTCTCCTCTCCGCCTTCACTATTGCTCCAACGGTTGAAACCCTCTTCCTCTCCATTACCAAGACCAGATTTGCAGCCCTCTGTGCAGAAATCTGCTAGACCTTTGCCATGTGCTTGTGCCCAGGAGGCAAGCATGCATCATCTTTTGCCCTTTGGCCATTAGTTGGGTTTGGCCAATGGGGTCTTTCCTACTGGGACCTTGACTGGTTCATCTCCCACCTTCCCTCTGATTCTACTTTTATCCTCTTCCAACAGAATCTTCATGCTACAGCCAGAGGGATCTTTACAAAATTAAAAACCTATCGTGCCACCTCATGCCCCTATAGTAACTTTCAGCATCTACCAGCTAGAGACCCAAGTCCTCTAGAAGAGCTGAGATTCTGACCCAGTCTCATTCTCTTACCATTCCATGCTCCTCAGATGAAATGGAAGCTTCAGTTCCTTAAAAGTTACTAATCGAATTGTATTAGTGGCTTTAGGTACCCATATTGGTGGGTATCTATTAATTATTATTAATAGGTTTTATAATTATTAATTATTAAATTATGTAATGTAATCATGGATAATTTGAATCAAGTTCAAATCCCAAATGAAATTGTTACTCTTTACTTTTATTAAATTAGAAGACACTTTGATGTAACTGAAAATGTCTGATTCTGCCATAAGTACTGATCTTTCAGTAAAAATATAGACCAAAAATTTGGAAAGATTTCTACCGAGTCTACTTTGAGTGCTCAGCTAGACTGGAAGATGAAAAGCATTTCATCGTTAAAGTTGGACCCAGCGGTCCACTTTGGAAGAGAGCAACACATGGGGTCTCATCTGCTCTTTGATTGTATTTAGCTTGGGGAAGGGTTTCTTCACGTGCCCTCACAGTGTTTCTGTACTTCATCAATTTATTTCTCCAGTAAATAGAGACATTTCCCAAGTCGGAAAAGAGTTAAATTCTTGGTGATTAAACCAGGCAATTTTAAGTAATCCTTATCCTTAACACTAAAATTCTGTGTAATTCAGCCCTAAAGCATTAGTTTCCAACTACTCAGGCATTGAATTTATAGCTAGAGCCGCACTACTCAAGCAAGGCCCTTGAGATATAAGATCTCCTCTATTGGCATTACCTGGGTTAGGAAGAAAGGTTTTTGACTTTCATCATCTCAAAAACCCATGTGAATACCTTACCTTGAGAGAACACTGACTTTAGAGTGGAAAGCAGAGACCCGTTGCCATGTCAGTCAGGGGCACCCATGAAACCAGCAGCTGCCTGGAGGTCAAAGCGGGAGGAATTGTTCACATTCACGTGGCAGAGCCAAGAAGGAGGTGTCAGACAGAGGAAACTCAGACAGTACCCGTCAAACAGCATGTCGCAAAGGGACTGGCTCGGGATTTGCAGTTTTGCTCCTGTTTCTTCCTGGAGGGGCTCCGCCCTAGAGGCTGTCCTGCTCTGATGGGAGGATGCTGGATGGAGAGGCATCTTTGCGACCACAGTTCTGCCCTTGTGATTTCAGAAGTGGGCTTGTGAACATCACAGGAAGTGTTCCATTTTCTCCTGGAGTGTGCTCCAGGCACTGTAGGATCTTTCATCCACAAGAGGTGTTTTTATGTTTTCCCAGCCAGGCATATATGAACCTCTGAGCCACCTCAGGGTCTTAGGTCTCCCAAATGTCCTCTTTGGCATCCCAGCCCTAGCAGTAGGCAGACTCCTACTCCAGGCCTGTCCCACCTGAGCCTCGTATAAGCTGGGAACTCCAGTTGGTGTCTTAATGTCCTGAGTCACCTTCTACTCATTTTAAAATGGAAATAACTACCTACCCAGTAAAAATACCTGTTCATGACATTTATTACCTCCCACTTAGGGACTCCCCACTGGTGTCACAATCCACCCCAGGTCCTCCAAAACTCCCCAGCCTCTCCAGTTCAAAAATGAGCCAACAATTTTACTCCTAGAAGGCAAATGGAAAAGCCCGGTTAGAAACAGAGTGCTAGGCTAGAGGTGGAAAGACCTGCTGGCCATGACAGCACAGCCTGGGTTTGCAGCATAAGACCAGGTTCAGACAGACGATGGAGTGTGGTCTGCGGTTAGTGAGAGATCCTGTCTGCTTCTGACACCCAGCATTGGTCTGCACCATTAACTACCACTTCCTCTTTCCAGGACTTGGAATGCATCAGAAGAGATGACCATGGAACCACACAGACACAATCCTGCTTTATGAGTTTTTGTTTTGTTTTATGTTTTAAACAACCTAACAGCCATGGGGAAACCAAGGTGTTCTGAAATGCACCTTTCACCTCCCCTCTCTCTTTATGCTGATCAGGGAGCCTCTGGCCCTGCAGGGCTGTACACAACCCCACTACTGCTAAATGCCCAGCCATGCCCAGAAAGGGCAAGGCACTTGGGTCAGTCCCTAGAAGCCTGGATGCTGAGGCACGCTTTGGGGCAGATAGACATCCCTGCCCTTCCAGAAGCTTCACCTTTGTCATCTAGACATTTAGATGGCAAATTCCCAACACAGTGTCAGTGACCATGCTAAGGTCCCTGGATGGCCATCAGGATCCCAAGAGGACAAGCTGTCATTCACTATTTTTCATTGTTTTATGTTGTCCCTGACTCTTCAGCTGTCTTGTGTATGGTGACATTATGGCCGAGAGACCCTCCAATGCCCCAGTTCCATCCTGAGCACAGTCCCTGATGACACCTCCTGGGAGAGGTAGAGGAGGATGTAGGCATGGGGCAATGTCATATGGAAATGGATGTCTCTTCCTTGTGTGGCTGAGTACATGCCCAGACTTGAAGCCTACCTAGTCTCATAGATGGGGCCAGGCACTGGGGTCAGGCACACAGACCAGCGGTCTCTCCAAGAGGTCTTCAACACCTGAGTCCAAACCTCACTCACATATGATCCTGTCCCCTTTTAGCAGCATAAGGGCTGAAGACCAAGGCACTCAAAACAGCCACTGGGCATGGTGTTGGGGAGAAGGCAGAGAAGAGGGAAGAACAGGAGGGAGAAGGAAGAAAGGGGAGGGAAAAGAGGGGGCAGATGAGAGAAGAAAGACCAGGAGAGGAGAGGCAAGAGCAGAAGGGAGGGAAGCTGCCAGCCACAGCTTTAAAGAATGGAAAGACAGCACCGAAGAGCCTTTTTTTCCTTTTTAAACTTTCCTTTGAAATTTAATTGTAAAGTATATTATGAAGGGGAATTAAATGTAAAACTCATGTGCATGGATTAAAGGATGTAATGAAAAAGTGCACATGTGCCAGCAGCCCTGGGTAACAAATAGGGAGCTTATTACATAATAGAGACAGGAGGTAAGAAGCAAGCATTCATTCCATCATGTCATGGTTCGCCTCCTGCAGCCCTGGTTGCTCCTGGGTAGGGGACTCTAGACTAGCCTCATTCTCTCCACGACAACCCTCCAGGCTGCCCAACAGCGGTCCCTCTCTCAGTCCTGCTTTGGGTTTCCAATATTCATCACATAGGCACCCCAGGGTGAAAAATAGTGCCAGCGGTCTCCAGACATGGTATGGAGGGAGAGCCTGACCCCACAGCTCCCTCCTCCCTGGGATCAGGAAGCTGGCGATGCCTGGGCATAGCAGAGTCAGCCAGATCCTGTCTTTAAAAACTCCAGATTAGCAAGTCCAGTCCCCGAAATTCTCTTTTGGTTGTTGGGTATATGATGGACTCTTCTTTGGGTCCCATTTGACAATTTCAGAGCAGAAAAATGCCCCCTATGGCATTACCACCCAGCAGGGGTTTTCTCAGAGTAAAATGAGAAAAGATGTGTCAAGCGTTTACTACAGTTCTTGGGGTCCAGTCCCTTCTCCCGATGGTAGCAGGGGTTGATGCAGCAGCAATAATAGCACGTGGCAAACAAGAAGTTACACTTGGCTCTTCTGATCCCTGAGCAGCACCTGCATTTTTGCTTTGGAGTTCTGTTTGAGCTTTCCATGACACCTTGCTGTCTGTGAAATGTTAGACTGCTAGATCAGGGCATTGCCCCCATGCATGGAGGACAACATCCCCAGTCTTTGTAAAAAGCAATTCTTTACGAACAAAGGCATGTCTCTTTGGTGACAAACTACCTACACCCTAGACAGGATTTGCAGCTGTGGAAAGTAGTGCATACTATCACCTCGAGGACGGGAAGAAAAATTATCATTTACTGCCTTTGGCTACTACTTAAGAACACAGAATAGAGAAAGTGGAGTTGCTGTCCATTAAGTCATTCCACAAATATCCACTCTACCCCCAGCCCTTGGGGGCACAAACAAGAATAAGAAATCATGTGCATTGCACTGATTTTAGTTTCCCCAAAGCAGAGCCTGAGACAAGACTAGGATGCAGATGATCTATACAGAGGATGATCACAGGAAGCAGGAGTGGGACAGAGCATGGACCCAAGCTGAAGCAAGGGAGCGGTCCCTGCGAGGGGCCCCAGGTTTGCTGCCTGGACCTCCAGGAAGCATGCAGCGCACACCTGAGGACCGCCCCCCAAAGTGACAGGGAGAGCTGAAGCTTTCTTCGTGGATACCAACTAGCTGGGTATCACCCCTGGGAACATTCAGTTCGAGGTGAGCAGACTTCCTCACAGCGAGAGGAAGCAAGGAGCCTCTGGTGCCTGCGGTGGGAAGCTGTTGGGTGCCTGAGATGTCCTTCCCGTTTCAGGGGCACTGAGACCGGAGGTGGTGGGGTCAGGGGGCTGGGCCTTGCCAGCAGCTGCCACTGTAGGGCTTGGCCCTGGCTGGACTACAAACACAGACTCTACATTCAGCTGCCTGGCAGCCTCTCTAGAGACAGACAGCATGTGGAAGGCACAGGGAGATGCGCCCAGGTTTAATGTCTCCTCTTCTCCAGGTTCCCAATGTTTTTTTCAATCCTGCAGACGATGCAAGTACATGACAGTGCAAATGACACAGGAAGGGCCATGGAAGGTGATGAAGGCACGAGTTCCTGATTTGGTGGTTTCAAAGTTTGCAACACTAAACAGCTCCAAAGTTGTCCGCCTCTCAGGAGTGTATTGAGGGCCGGAGGTAATGGTGTGTGGCAAATGCCTGGTAAATTCTGCAGTGTTTTGCGAAGGCAGAGTGACTTCCCTAAATCTGAGACTGTTCCTACTGCTTCGTCTGGTTAATGTCCACATCCAAAAAGTAAATGCCTCACTGAAATCAGGAAGAATTTGTTCATTCAATTTGGGCCAAAAGAACTTTGGGCCAAAGTTCTTTTCTATGAATGAAGCAGGAGCCTGGTGATGACGTTATTTCTGGTATCTGAGGAGGTGCTGCACTTGTTACAAGTCAGTGGGTCACACTAGATTTGCTGATTATATTCTCACGGGTCCTGGACCTGTGGAAAGAACAAGTTACTCATGAGGAGCTATTCTGTCCGCATGATGCCTATTCCTGGCGGGAGTGTACCTGTTTCCCTGTGAGAAGGGGCCTGTGCAGCTCCTAAGGAGATGGGCTGGAGCCACGGGGATGTTGAGGTGAGTGCTGCAGATGCTGCCCCAGCCTTGGAAGGCAGTACTTCCATTTCTCACCATCGGAGCCAATTAAACACGTGCATCCTCTGAAATGGCTGATTTGATGATCACGGAAATTAAGGGGTTTTTTTGTTTTTTTTTGTTTGTTTGTTTGTTTTTGAGATGGTGTCTCCGTCTGTCGCCCGGGCTGGAGTGCAGTGGCCGGATCTCAGCTCACTGCAAGCTCCGCCTCCCAGGTTTACGCCATTCTCCTGCCTCAGCCTCCCGAGTAGCTGGGACTACAGGCGCCTGCCACCTCGCCCGGCTAGTTTTTTGTATTTTTTTT